>NC_142938.1:45251452-45318952 GCF_046866305.1 Octopus bimaculoides | reverse complement strand
AGGGACAGAAAAGGAGAGAAGATGGTGCAGATGTGACAGGGAGCCCCTGTACACCCAAGTCACAAGGCAGTACACATAGTGAAGTGAACCAGGGAGTGAAAAAGGTGAATGGGTAGGTGAGTTCGCAACATTGTAAAAAGAGAATGGGAGCTGGAGGGGGCAGGATGTAATGAGTGTGTGCTTGTAGAGGGAGGGGACATTAGGAGGATATATTGTGGGGAAGGGATTTACAGGGACTTATTGTGTGAAGAGAGGTATAGGAGGGAGAATGGAGGGGATGGTTGGCCATGGACATGGATTTTACTTAGCCGAGTGGGTCTTCTCAAAACTAGATAGAAAATCCTTAGTTGACAATGCAACCATTTTTCAATAGCATATAGATATTCATATTCCTCCTCTAAATCATGCAAATAAGTATGATAGAGAATCAAAATGTTCTGCTGGCCTATCTTTTATCTTTTACTTGTTTCAGTCATTAGACTGTGTCCATGCTGGGGCAACAACATGAAGGGTTTAAGTTGAATGAATCAATCCCAGTACTTTCTTTTTTTTTAAAGCCTGGTACTTATTCTTTCAGTCTCTTAATCTGAACTGCTAAGTTATGAGAATGTTAACAAACCAACACCAGTTTTCAAGTGGTGATGGGAGATAAACACAATTGCAAAGACATACACAAATAGATAGATAGATAGACAGACAGACAGACAGACAGATAGATAGATAGATACATAGGTAGATACATACATATACATACACTGGGATTCTTTCAGCTTTTGTCTACCAAATCCATGCACAAGGTTTTAGTTGGTCTGGGATTATAGTTGAAAACACTTACCCAAGGTGCCATGCAGGGAGACTGAACTTGGAAGCATGTGGTTGGGAAATTCTTACCACACAGTCATATTTGCACCAAGTTCTCGCATTTTTATTCTCTCTTATATATTTTCCTTACAATAGCAGTCTGTATAAATTGTAAACATGTATTTACCATGCAAAATCAACCAGCAATAAATTTGTCTGAATTCTAAATCATAAAGTAAATTACAAATAGATTACTTAAAACTAGTTGCACCAGGACATAATTAAGGAGAGATTTCACAACATAAACTAGCAAAATTTAAAATCAAAATATGCAAGTGGAATATGAACTGAGCAAATGCTAAGTTTCAAAATTTCAATCTGTGATGTAAAACAATGCTAATGTGGGAGGTGGTGGATTCAGTTGAGATGTAATACAGTAATATCTCTTTTTACTTGTTTCAGTCATTGGACTGTGACCATGCTGGTTTATTTGAACAAATCCACTCTAGTACTTATTGTTTAAAAGCCGGGTACTTATTCTATTGATCTCTTTTGCTGAAATGCCAAGTGAAGGAGACAGACAAATCAACCCTGGTTGTCAAGCCATGGTGGGGGACAAACACAAACATAAAAACACACACATAATGAGCTCCTTTCAGTTTCTGTCTACCAAATTCACTCACACTTTGGTTGGTTTGAGGCTATAGAAGATGCTTGCCTAAAGTTCCATGCAGTGGGACTGAATCTAAAACCATGTAGTTGGGAAGCAAATATTTTACTGCACAGATATGTCTGCACCTATGGCATCTTTAAATCTAAACATATTTCCCCTTTGTAAGTGTGTACTGTAAAAACAGTTGCTTCAGTCACTCATGTAAATATATAAATCTGAAGTAGTATCATCCCAATATCCTAGAATAGAGTGTAAAATTATGAATGCTTGAGTTATACAGTCTACAAATTTACGGTTGAAGGGAATAGTCAACAGAAGGGAATAGTCAACAGAAGGGAATAGTCATCAGTACATCACTGGTATCATTTTACTGATAAGATACAATAATAAAATGCAATCAATTCAATCAAATATACTACATTGTGCAAATATGATTTTTAAAAATCCTTTTACTCATTTCAGTCATTGGACAACAGCCATTGCACAACAGCCATGTTGAGATACCACCTTGAAGGATTTAGTCAAACAAATCAATCCCAGTACTTATTCTTTAAGTCTGGTACTTATTCTATCAGTTCTATTGCCAAACCACTAAATTATAGGGATGTAAACAGACCAACACTGATTATCAAATAGTGGAAGAGGGATAAACACATAAAGAAAGACACATACTCACATGTATATAAATATATACAACAGGTTTCCATACTGTTTTTGTTTACCAAATTCACTTACAGGGCATTGGTCAGCTCCAGGCTATAGAAGACACTTGTCTGAGGTGCTGCGCAGTGGGGTTCAACCCAAAACCACATGGTCGCAAAGCAATCTTCTTAACCTCAAAGCCATACAGAATTTTCTTTTTCTTTATTTTATGTTAACATACATAAGTTGATATGCATTCCTCTAAAATCAGAGCAACCATATTTGGTACATTCTTGTAAGTACAACTATTTCACAATTTTTGCTTCCCTTTCTCACATTTTACTGCTCATGCCACCAAATTAAACAATATTATTGATAAGGTGTTAAAATTGTGATGACTTTTGATCAATGGCTGATGATGGATGAGTATGCTTATGCCCTGTGTGTGGGTTTATTTTTCATTTTCCCAGATAGTCCTTTGTCATCCTCTTGTGCCACATTTTACTATATATAAAAATACAATAAAATGTGGTGCAAGAGTACAACAAAATACCATCAGGAAAAACTGTAAAAATAAAAAAAAAGAAAGAAAAATAATGTGTGCATGTGCCTGTAAGTGTGAGTGTATTTCTTCCAGTTTTCTTGTAATTATTTACATCTGCAACAAAAGCATGCCCAACTATTGAGCAGATTGTCATTCAAAAGATCAGGAGAAATAGCAATTTACGTTGAAACAAGTGAGGAAGGGCATTGGCCATAGGAAAATTGCCTCAGTAAGTCTTGTATAACTCATGCTAGAATGGAAAAAGCAGATGTTAAAATGATAGTGGTGGTTGTGGTGATGATGATGATGTTTGTGGTGGTGGTGATGATGATGATGATGATGATGATGATGATGATGATGATGACAAGAACGATAATGATGATAATGTTTACACCTAAATAATTTTTTGGCAGATTATTGCTTTCATAAGTAATGTTGAAAATATGACCACAGATTTTGGTTGAGAAATATTTCCAGAACTTGAATAGATTTCATGGTTTGTAATGTTAAGTTTAAAATACTACCACCAAGATTTTATTGTTTCCTATACTTCAAATGTATCGTACACCTATCATCATAGATTTATTGAGAAGTTACACATACGAAAGCAAAAGAAAGAGGGGGAAGGAAAAGAGAGAGAAAGGGAGAGAAAGAGAGAGGGGCAGGAGGGAGAGAAAGAAAGAAACTATTGCACAGCAGCTGAAATCTGGAACTTTTTAAGTGTGTATGAGAGTAGCTGGTGTATTAAGATACATAAATGTTTGTGTGAGAACATATATTTACTTACATAAATAAACACACATACAATGTTAAAAAGGTGTAAGTGGCATAAATATTCTTACAGAATACTAACATGTCTCAAAAATTATGTATATATATTCAGACAAGCTTTTATATTTTTTTTATCTTTCTCTTTTCCATCTGAATTTAATTTTGAGTGAAATAAAGGAAAAAATTTTAAAAAAGTTCAAAAAGAGATAGAAAAATAAATAAAAAGTAACAGATTGTTGTTTATTTTATTCTAGGTGAGTTATGTTCTTTCAGGAAACAATTTTTACAATTTGACTTCACCTTAGAGAAACCAAATCTTTTAATAAGCCAGTGTAGTTTATTTCTGGTGATTCACCAGTAATGATGGAACAGATGTAGATTTTTGGCAAAATAACAGAAACTGAGAACTGCATGAGTTGCATTAGACTAGGTTTAATTTGATGTAAATAAATTAATTTATTAATAAAAGGCACAGGCAGAGGTAAGCACAGGTATGGCTGTGTGGTTAAAAAGTTCACTTCCCAACCACATGGTTTCAGGTTCAGTTCCACTGTGTGACATTTTGAGCAAGTGTCTTCTACTATAGCCCCAGGTTGACCAAACCTTGTGAGTGGATTTGGTAGACGGAAACTGAAAGAAGTCGATTGTCTATGAGCATAGATGTGTGTGTGTGTGTGTGTGTGTGTGTGTGTGTGTGTGTGCATGAATGTGTACATGTTTGCTTGTGCCTCTTTGTCTTGACATCGTGGAATAGTGGTTATAAACAAGCATCACCATCACACAATTGAAGCACACCATTTCAAATCTTCCATGGAAATATGTCCAGCCACTGTGAAAAATTACGTCACTTGAAAACAAGTGAAGATTGGCAACAAGAAGGGCATGTGGTCATAGAAAATCTGCCTCAATGAAATCCATCTGACCCATGCAAGTATGGAAAAGTGGATGTTAAAACAACAACAATGACAATATGTGTGTGAGTGTGTGAATCAATGATGCATACTGGTTGAAAAAAAAACTTAGATTGTTGTTGTTTAACACCAGGTCATCCTTGACTGAGCAGACTTGTGATAACCATTCTATTATATTTTTAATCTAGACTAATGAGTTCTCTTTTTTTTTTTCTAAGGCAGTAGATTGTGATAGGTTTGGTTGCTATTTCCAGCAGATTGAAAAATCTCATAGAGACACCTTGTTGGTCAAGAGATGTCTTCTCAGAGGTAGAGCTATACTGAGGAAAGGAAGAGATCAGAAGTACAAAGATAGAGATCTCACACAGGGAAAATGATAAATTTAATCAAGTTACTGAAAACATATTCCATAAGCAGTACAATAAATGTTTTCAAATTCGTCCAAGCAAAGATGCCACAGTGGAAAATTGAGTGCTAAATGATGATATTGAGAAGTAACACACACATACACATACAAAACAGAAAATTTGTAGCAATTTCTAGACTGTTGATTCATCACCAGCTACTCTGAAAGGATGAAAAGCAAAGCTGACCCAATGTTACATGAACTCAGAATTCAGAGAGCTAGAATGAAATCAAGGTAATCAATCTATCTGATGTTTTAATAATATAGCCATTCACCAGTCACTTAGAAGTCGGTTCATAGCTGAATAATTTTTAAAGAATAAGGGTAAAAATCATGTATGTATACATTAAAGAACATGATATAATTTACAACATGAGGAATTAAGACAACATCAAAACACATCAAGTTATGGAAGTTAGCAGTTTGGAATGACTATTTGATCTGAAAATAGTTGATGGGTAATTGCTGTAAGTCCTTCATTGCCTAAGCTCTGATTCTAAGTTGTCATTTACACTTGCAAATATGTTACCAAATATTCACGCAATAATCTCAAAACTTCCAGTACTTTATGAATTCTGAGAATTCAATCCATAAGTGAGTCATTAAAAAATGCTAGAATTTTCTACAGTTTACTCATAAGATGTTGTCTCAGTTTTAACCCTTTAGCATTTAAAGTGGCCTTATTCAGCAAAAATATTCTACCTGTTTTATGTTCAAATCAACTAGATCTAGTCTCTTATGCTTACCCTAAAAAGTCATTCTAAAACTGAACAATCATATCATCAAAATCTCAAAGCTACGAGATAATACATGACTAATTTTAGAAAATGTGAATAAATAAGCATTACACTTGACAGAATAATCTGGATGCTAAAGAGTTAATAAAGACATTATGTCCTTTTGGCTTGCATCTTGGAAAATCTTAAATAAAAAAGAAGATATAAATGCATTTAAAGTTAATGAAGCTGATGATCATAAGCTTCTGACTCTACAATATGTATTGAGAACTTTTTGCCTGTTTGTACTCACAAATGTGGTGTATTTAATGTCATAAATTGAACCAACCTCCAGCCAATCCTCCAGCTTCTTCAGGTAGCTGACACATCAAACTAAGCTGAAGGCAGAGTTGTGTCTTACCACATGCACTTTCACCAACAATTTCTGTGATTCCTCGAGAAATAAAGCCTCCTGTTTAGGAAAAAAAAAATTAAAGAAATTCTTTACAATAAAGAAGAAAAAAATAGAGATTTAATCAATCAAAACTCATCTAATGCAAGTATGATAAATACAAGTATTTTTTTTTAAATTAATTTTTCTTACCTTAATTGTAGGTATTTATTCACATGCCATCTTAATTAACTTAAAATATGCAGCTAATAGAAGTTGTTTCTTTTCCAAAGACATTAGTAACATAAGTGAAGTGAAATGAGCCAGAAAATAAAACTGTATTGCAGACTGAGATCACTATGAATGTGCTGCTAATCAGTGTATAGTACTCAATAGTCAACCCATAAACATCATACAAACCTAGGTTAGCATCATACAATGTTCTTTCTCATGGCTCATAATTGGCTGAAAATTAGGGATTTAGACAACTGAATAAATATAATAATGGCTTGGTTGTAAAGAGCTATTTTTTATTCTTTTATTTGTTTCAGTGATTGGTATGTGGCTATACTAGGGTATCACCTTGAAGAGTTTAGCCAAACAAATCAACTCCAGTACTTACTTTTAAGTCAGGCACTTATATTCTATTGGTCTCTTTTGTTGAATCACTAAGTTATGGGGATATAAACATATTAATACCAGGTGTCGAGTGGTGGTGGTGGTGTGGGGACAAATACAAAAACGCACAAATACATATATATACAACTAGCAGAAATACCCGGCGTTGCCCGGGTTAAAGAGAATAATGAAATCTAAAAACGCCGTCTAGACTACCATCATCTTTATATATAGAGATGTATATACACACACGCACCCAAACACACGTATATATATGTATATCAATATAAATATATGAAAGTCAATGAAGTTTCGTAAAAGAAGCTGATCATGTACATACTTTCTTGCTGTTGTGATTATAACACCTCATTGTAAACTATGTTCCTTGTTTTCCCTTGTGGAGCATATACAAATAGGTTTTTTGTTGCTGCCCACTCTTGAGCAGCCAACATACAGTCTTCCAAGAGAAGACCAGCTACAGACAGTGTTTGACCCTGATATTTGTTTATGGACATGGCAAAAGTCACACGAAGGGGGAATTGTAGTCTTCTGAATGTAAAAGGAATGTCTGCTCCTGATGAAGTAAGAGGAATTCTTGGAATAAAGACGTCATCCCCTTTTGCACATTCAGAAAGAATGGTAGCCTCGATAACGTGTGACATCATTTTCTAAATAATGCTCATCTGTTATGTTCGGGTTAAAATTTCATCAACATCAAAAATATATGAATTTTCATGGGAGTTATGGCCGTTATGCAAAGAATATAATTTCCAAATTTCATAAAGATCCATTCAGTACTTTTGACGTAGTTTTGGATAAGAAAACAAATGACTAATGTGTGTGTTTGTGTGCATGTGTATGTGTGTGTGATGGGTGTATATATGTATAGATATCTGTATGCATGTATATATGTATATATGTGTACATATTACATGTACATCTATATATATATATATACATCTACACATATGTATACATATACATGTATGTATAGATCTATATATATATACATATACGTGTACATCTATATGTATACATATACATCTCTCTCTCTCTCTCTCTTTCTCTCTCTCTTTCTCTCTTTCTCTCTCTCTCTGAAAGTATCTGTCATTACAGTATCGAAATGGTGTACATATACATGTATATGTATACATATACATCTCTCTCTCTCTCTCTTTCTGTCTCTCTCTTTCTCTCTTTCTCTCTCTATGAAAGTATCTGTCACTACAGTATCGAAATGTGATTGTTTCAGTTAGTGGAATAGTTTCATTTTTAAAGTGAAAGTATTTGACATGAGTGTTTTTGTTTCAATTTTGACACGTAGTACTTAATTAGTGGAGGAGATATTATGTTGCCGTGTGCTCGAACTCTGCAAGAAGTTAATAATTTTTTTTGACTAAAACACAACTGGAACCCTAAGTAAGGCATGTGTAAAATTTGAATGAAATTGGTTGCGTAGTTCTCGAGTTTTAGGGATTCACACAGACAGACAGACAGACAGACAGACAGACAGGCAGACAGACAGACAGACACACATTCTCATTTTTATATATATAGATGGACTTCCACACAATTTCTCTCTACCAAATTCACTCACAAAGCATTTGCTGATCCAGAGCTAGTGAAAGACACTTGCCCAAAGTGCTGCATAATTGGACTGGACCCAAAACCATGTGGTTGAAAGTGAACTTCTTAACCACAAAAATCATACCTGCACCTAGGTTTATAAATTTTTTTTTTTAACTAGATATAACACATGGGGTACATTGAATTGAAATGACTTCAGTATATTATCAGTGTTTACTGAGCCATCATGTAGTCAATATACAATAGTAATTAAGGTGGTGAGCTGGCAGAAATGTTAGCACACCAGTGAAATGCTTAGCGGTATTTCATCTGTCTTTACATTCTGAATTCAAATTCCGCTGAGGTCGACTTTGCATTTCATCCTTTCGGGGTTGATAAATTAAGTACCAGTTGCATACTGAGGGCGATCTAATTGACTGGCCCACTCCCCAACTGGCCCACTTCCCTACTAGAGTAGAAAAGAATATACAATATTAAATAAGGTGGCAAGCTAGCAGAATCATTAGCATGCTGGGCAAAATGCTTAGTGGCATTTTATCTGTCTTTATGTATTGAGTTCAACTTTGCTTTTCATCCTTCCAGGGTCATTAAAATAAGTAGTAGTTGAGCATTAGGGTTGATGTAATCGATTTATCTCCTTACCCAAAATTGCTGGCCTTGTGCTAAAATTTGAAACCAATATACAATATTAAATAATTATTACAAAAAGCACCATATACACTCATTTTAACCACTGTTAACATCAGTAAAGCTTTTGATTCCAATCCATGCTACTCACTTGTAAACAAAATATTAAACACCAATTTAAAAAACAACCCACAATTGTGAATTGGCAAACTGTCTCTTTGTTACCAAACTTAAGAATCATATAAAGACAACTGATATAGAATCTGTAATTTCACAAACTGAATATTTTAAAGATTTGTTCTATCAAGCACTCTTTTCAACTTGTACCTATATCTTGTGATGATAAACTTCCCTTTGTCTGAGTCTATTGCAATGCTAGCCAGATTTTGAACGCAAAAACAGGTTGTACAGTAAACTAGAGAAAATATACACTGACAACCACCCTACATATCATATAATATAACCAGACTAATACTACACAGTTAAACAGTGCATGGAGTGTGCAGCAGGGCCCCATAACATATCTGGTGTGCTGAACTTATTGGGTGCATCTAATCAGTAGATTGGTGTCTAGAGAAGAGTTATCTTTTTGATTTGCTTCATGCCATGAAACCAGAACTAAGCAGTAGCTTATTAGAGCTCCTTGGAGCTTAGGAGATATTTCAGATATGTTTATATAAATGTCTTCTTACACCAACTATATCTATTTACAGAATGCTGAATTAGCTAACGAGGAACTGTGTGTCTTTGGCAATAAAATAACAAACAAACAAAACAGTAAATGAACAACACTGCTGATACTTTGGTCACTAAGTTAGTTCCTAATATACTGGATTCATAGTTGAGAATGAAAACATAACTAAAATATATGGTACTACTAAACTAAACATAGCCTGAGCCACTAAGATCAAACTTATATGAGAGATAAGATAACCACTACACAAATGACACGGTTGAAACTTATCTCCAAATTCTGCAGTATTAAATACATGAGAGATAAATTTCTCTCAAGATAGTATGCTAATAAATAACAGACAACATTCTTAAGAAAGAAAAAAATACCAAAAAATAAAAATAAAACAAGATTGGATTTCTTTCTTTAGTTAAATCAACTGAGGTACACAGAAATAAGTATAACTCCATAACAGAAATCTTATTGGGCAAAAAGAGAAGCATTAAAAAAGAAATGCTTGCAGTGTGATCTGAATATAATATCCATGGGTCACTAACCAAAAGCTGTATCCATTTGGCTATTTTACATCTGATATTTGAAGTGACCGTTCAACAATAAAATGATTGAGAAAGGAGAATACCTCTCCCATTAGCCCCACCACCACCACATAAGTTCAAGTTAAACATTAACCATATCAAATCCACCAACTTGGAAGGTGGGGGGGGGGGGTCTGCTATTATTAATAATTATGCCAATGAAAATAATCATGATAAAAACCATGAGGAGGGAATAATAATGAAAGTGATGAAGAATTAATACTAAAATGTCATCACCTTCCTATTGCTGAGCTGACCACCATCCAGTGACAAATAACAGCATCTCATCTCAAAATTGGTTTCTAGTATCTTCCTTGCAATCTTTACCTGTTGATTGATAGAAATTCTACAGCTGAGAACAGATATGAAGGAAAATCTGAAGCCATACTTATGCTCACACACAATCTATAAATGGATACTACAGCCATATAGAATAGTTCAGCAACATCAGACTATATTTCTAACAATTGAGGGATTGGATGAGGGTGAAAGAGGAGGAGGGAGCCACAATGTGAGTAAATCCAAAATGTAAATCTCTGCTAAGCCTTGAGGAGCTTTAAAGAGCCTGAGCACGGTTCAATGGCATTAAGTATAAAAGAGACAATATATTTCACTGGATTGAATACCAACCTATTGCACATTATATTCCCAGATGACTTGGTAAATGAAATATTTACCAGATCATCTTGGCAAACTGTGGCCAGTAGAATTTAGTGTGCTGCCAGGCACTCACATATGACTTTCTGTAATGAATTTAAAAGACTTTTGAGCTTTATAGCCCCAAACCAATCATTTTTCTTCAAGGTATGTGAATAGGGTATTTGAACAATTAGATTAAGAAATGAAACCCAAAAAGGAGTTGAATAAATATTTAGATAAAGATATAAATCTATAGTTATTTCATTATTTACTTATTTATTATCATACCGATGACAACGCCAACCCTCGGATATCCTCCAGAAGTCGAACTTCGGATGAGCTTCCTCCACACATTGGCAAGTACCGCCTGATGAAAACTATTGGCAAGGGAAACTTTGCTAAAGTAAAGCTTGCCAAGCATATGCCAACAGGAAGGGAGGTGAGACTATATTCAGTTTCATTTTCAGTTTCATCAAATATCAGTCTTATATATATATATATATATGCAATTCTAGACTAAAACTTAAAAGTGTAACTTTATATATATATATGTATATGCTTGTGTGTGTGTGTGTGTGAGTATATATATATATATATATATATATATATATATATATATATATACATACACATACATACCATATTTTAATGTGTATAAGAAACCCTTGTGTATAAATAACCCCCTAATTATTGGAGCTTAAAATTTAGAAAAAAAGCTTTTGTAAGGCATTATAATACTATCCATGTATAAGAATCTTTCATATTTCTTTAATCTAATCTTTGACATGTTATATACGTTAAAATATGGTATGTGTATATATATATATATATGTACACACACACACACACACACACACACACATATATATATATATATATATGTATATAATAATAATATTAGGGATAAATATCCAAAATTACAGGTAAAAGCTCAATTAAGTTTCACAGTATTAAATATATATATATATATAGTTTTAGGGAAAAGAACCAAGGTTCATGAACTCATCAATGAAAATCCACTGTCACATATAGAAAAGTTAATAAGTAAAAGCACAATAAATAAGTATAATATAATACAAAGTAAATATCATAAGATAAAGATAATAAAACAACTACATGTGTTTCATAACCAGTTTTCAAATAGAAAGAAAATTTAAATCGATTAAAACTATCGAAAATCAATTCTATTCAAAAGTATAGCTGGTCTTCGAGTCAAAGTACAACAATAATAATAATAGAAGAATGTATATATCGACCAATAATAAATGACAAATGAATGTATATAAAATACTTATATTAAGATAGAAAAATATTATTAAAAATATCAAAATTATAAACATTCCATAATCAACCCTACGTCCATCATAATATAAGCTAACAGGAATATTATATGCAAAAATCAACTTAACAAATTTTTCGTTTAAAATACAATTTGAATGAAGTTTTAGGTTAAAATAATAAACATAGAATTAGTACATATCTAAACGATGCAATAGTTTAAGCTAGAAGATTTTAGACTAAAATCGTTTATTTAAAAGAAGTCTAGTAAAAATATTGTGTAAATAAAAGGAATAGAAATAAAAATATGAATGAAATATTATTATTTGGGATTACACTTCTGCGAAAGATGCTTTAAAAACTTAATTCAAAACTTTTAAACTGTCATATTTCTTATTATATATTTATACTTATACATATTTACATATATTTATATACATGTATGTATATATGTATATTTATGCATACATATATATTTATATATATCTTTATAATTTTCGATTAGATAAGTATTAAATTTATTTTTAACTAGCAGTATAACCCGGCGCTGCTCGGGATTAAGCTAGGATTATTAAATGATTAAGTCCTTTATTTCAAACCAAAATAAGTAACATCGACATCAGATTTGAGCGAAATCCGTTGAAATTGGTTTGGCTGAAAATGGTTTGCTGGCAATTTGATTGGGAAATCCCATAAGGAATCAGTTTATTGGTTATTTTCACTTATTGACTCTTTTTTTAAATGTTGCATTAGAGATCTGCATAGGAGAAGGTTGATCTGAAGGTTTGCATTGGGGATCTGGATTGGAGTAACTTAGGAAAGCTTACCAACAACCTTAACCAAAAAATAAGGAGCCTGTCCCTTCTATGTTAACTGTAACCCTAACCCTAACTCTGACCCTAAAACCGTAACCCTAACCCTAATCTTAATCGTAACACCCTAGTGGAAATCGTGCGGGTGTTAATCTGAAAAATTACCAAACCCTTTTTGTGGTCCGAAAAACGGGTTGGGGTGGGGGTGGGGGGTGGGGTGACTGACAAATTGTTACATACGTTTTTGTTTCATAGTTGTGAAATATAAACAAAACTCTTTCGTTCCCAAAGTAGTATATGTGCGTATGTGTGAGAGTGAGAGGGGGGGGGGAGAAAGATTATCGATTTTTACAGCTATCTATCTTGATATAATAAGTATTTTTATATGAATTCATTTGTTATTTATTGTTGGTTGATATATATACATTCATTTTATTATTATTGTTGTGTTTTGACCTGAAGATTGGCTATATTTTTGAATAGAATTGATTTTCAATCGATTTAATTAATTTGATTATATTTTATTTTCTATTTGAAAATTTGGTTGTGAAGTACATGTAGTCGTTTTATTATTTTATGATTATTACTTTGTATTTTATTATAGTTCTTTTTAGTGTAGTCACTTATTAAATTTTTCTATATGTGACTGGATTTTCATGGATGAGTTCATGAACTTCGGTTCTTTTCTCTAAATTATATATATATATATATATATATATATATATATATATATATATAAATAATAATATATGTATGTATGTATATATATATGTATATATATATATATGTATATATATATATATATATATATATATATATATATATATATATATATATATATATGTATATTTATATGTGTGTGTATATATATATATATATATATATATATGTGTATGTGTATATATATATATGTATATATGTATATATATATATGTGTATATATATATATGTATATATTTATATAGGTGGCACATAAGATGCACCATTTTGAGCGTGGCCGTTGCCAGTACCGCCTGACTGGCCTTCGTAGGATTTTTGAGCGAGATCGTTGCCAGTGCCCCTGGACTGGCTTGTGTGGGTGGCACATAAAAAGACACCATTTCGAGCGTGGCCGTTGCCAGTATCGCCTGACTGGCCTTCGTGCAGGTGACACGTAAAAGCACCTACTACACTCTCTGAGTGGTTGGCGTTAGGAAGGGCATCCAGCTGTAGAAACTCTGCCAAATTTAGATTGGAGCCTGGTGTTGCCATCCGGTTTCACCAGTCCTCAGTCAAATCGTCCAACCCATGCTAGCATGGAAAGCGGACGTTAAACGATGATGATGATGATGATGATGATGATGATGATAACCCAGTATTTCACACTTTATCTTCACACACTGGCCTTCTCCATCCCATGAGACGTTACAGTTTAATGAACAACAACAACAATAATAATTTCTTTTATTACAGGACATTATAAAGACAGGTAATATAACATGGAAGTTTACACAGAAAATGAATTAGAACCCCCGCCCCAAATGTGATAAAAAGCATGTATTACAAATAATTAATGATACAAGAGAATTTCCAGCAAGGGCTAATCAAGGAACCCCATAGAATCAGGATCACCCAGACCACCAAGGAAAAGCACTCTCTCCCAAGTATCAGTCTTTAACTTACATATTGAAAGTAGACCTATTCATTCTTACAATTTCATTGGAGATGAGCACTTCCCTCTCCACCTTCACTTTCTTTTACAAATGAAACTGGAAAAAGTTGATAACTTGACTGAAGATGAAAGATGAAGATGAAGATGAAGAGTCAGTCCTTTCAGCCTCATCCAGCACAGTCTCTATTGACAGAGGAAAGCTAACTGCCTTTCCAGTTAAAACAAGGTAGTAAGGTGATCTTCACAATGGATTTGGTTGAGAGATGGATTCATCCTACATGCAACAACAAGTCAGTATGCTCAACAAGTATTTGTAGTTTGGTTTTGTTACCCTGCATGCATCTCTGATAGGTCTATCTGATGGTACTTCTGCACTTGTAGAGTTTATCTCAAACCAGTAGTGCTCCTTCATAACACTGTCAAGCCAAGGGTTTCTAGAAGCTAACTATAGTCTTCACTTTGAAAGTCTCCCTGTACATACATATGAGCTCATTTTTGTTGATGCCTAGGGAATGACTGTCATAAAACATCAATACAAGGAGTTACATGAACATATATGTTCAACCCTTGCAAGAGGAAAAAGACACACACACACACACAAGATATACATAAAGTAAAATAAAAAGCATCTAGGGAAACTAGTAGTGGCAAAACTGGTTTTATTGGTAAAATATAAAGTTTTATTAGTTCACATGCACTTTGGAGACTTAATCTGTCATGTGGTCTAATACCACCATTTATTCCTTGGATGCCTTTAGCAGGGTCTGCTCTAATGCAAGCTTTTGAACCAGGTTCTCATCAGAGGATAACACAATATTTTGTTACACTATTTTCTTTAGCACATTTATTGCAAAGTGGTACTGTTCTTTAGAAGGTACTGGTGAAAATGATTTCTCCAGCAGATATCTGCTACAAGTTATAACAGGAATCCAGCTCTATAGGTAATGCCTTAGGAAGATTCCCTATGTACTAGCAAATCCATCTGTGATTAACTACTTCTAATTGGGTTATTTATAGAATTAAAGTAGTGACCACTTCCCTTCTTTCCTCCACCAGTTTCACCAGTCCAGCAAAAGTCCTAAGAGCTGCCCTACTGTCTTTGACTTAAGCCATAACAAAAAATTAGAAATAGCTTTGTGTGTGTAACATGAGTTTAGATGAACTGTTATGAACAACGCATCTACCTAAATTGTTATGATGGTTGTCCTAACACTCATGTCCTTTATACAATTTAAAACTTCTTACATAATCTGTGATCATTTGTTTGCAGCTGGAACGTTTTATTTACATAGCTAAATAATTATCAAATGGACAGTTAAGCTCTGAAATTCTTTAAGATGTGTTTGTTTTGGTGTCTTCTCTTTGATACCAACTCTTGCTTTTTATTTAAGAAGTTGTAGGGTTGCATTACATGGTTAAACTGTTTAGTTAAGCAATGGCTGCATCTTCATGGTCCTGTATTATTGATTAATTTCACAGATAGATGTATTTGGACAACTTCATTTTGTTAATTTTGATTTAAAAACAATAAGCAGCAAAGGTGTTCTCTTCTTCCCTGATATAATGTGTATCCTGCTTATTGTATGTTGCTAAATTTCTGCAAGCGTTACCTATCATCAAGGAGCAGTCATTAGTTTTAGTTTTAATTTCTCAAATAATCTGCAATATCGTGTCTGCAGAGTTAGAATCAAGAAATTTTATTTCAAATGCTTGATCTCATATATTTAGTATAAGTCCTCAGTATTTTTAGATTGGATCCAGAAAAGCAGAAGACATTTGTTTTCTTAATATCTATATTTTTAAAAACATTTTAAACTTTGGGCAGCTAGACAGAATTGACTGCAATGTGTAATGATGAAAATTGCTTTGTTTAAGTTTCTAGCTAACTTCTTAATTACGTTTAGCAAGTCAATGGATGTTGTTTTTTGTTATGTATATGTTAGCTGCCTACGAGTTACTTATTTGACTGCCATTTACTGGTAGGGAGGTCAAGAATGAAGCTGAGAAAATTAATGAAATGTAAATTCAAAATTCAATCTCTACCACTTCAAGAACTAGTCTAGCAATTACAGTAAACAAGACAATGGCAAACAGTGGTTACACATATGGTTGTGCAGTTCAGTTTACTTTGTAACCACACGGTTCCAGGTCCAATCCCATAGCAGAGCAGCTTGGACAAATGTCATCCACCATGGCCTCATGACGACCAATGCATTGAGGATGGAACTTGATGCATGTTTACCATGTAGACATGTTGTGTGTGTGTGTGTGTGTGTATGTGTGTGTGTGTGTGTGTGTGTATGAGTGAATGAATGTGTGAGTGTGCGTGTGTGTGTGTATTTTTCACCACCAAAAGATGTAAACACTGATGAAAAAATCTGATATACTGGTGCCTTGAAATAAAAATACCCTGTACTAATGATTCTGCTCCAGTACTCCCTTGTCCCTCTTGCCATCATAAAAGCCTAAACTAGTGATTGGCTCTTTGGAAACCTTTATCCAAAGATGCTATTGTTCACAAAATGCTATACAAAATAAATATTTTTCTTCAAGCAACTGCAGTCAAGATGCATTTCACAATGTCATATCAAGAATCTCTGTCCTCCATAAGATTTGAATGTCTTTGCTAATAACATCATCACTGTCAAGTAGTCTTCATCCCTTTGAGGGTGTGGTAGTTTCCAAAATATTCACTTTTCCCCATAAAAAAGATTTTGAAGAAAATAAATAGAAACTTCATATTAAGTAACAAACAACAAAAAAAGACATACTGATATCTCACAGAAGTTCTGCTTTACTCACCTAACATAGAAAGTGGGATATGTTGTAAAGCAGTCACAGACATCTAGCAACCCATAGGCCATCTGCAGCCCACAAGACTTTCTGAATGGTACGTGGTGTACCATTCAGAAGGTCTATTGAATTATCAGATCAATCTTCAACATGGTTGAACAACCAATCCTAACCAGTTGGAATTCATAGTATGGGTTGTACTAGCCATCCTTTTGATCACCAAATAGAAAATGTGGCTAATGGGACCTCCATTTGAGTGATTTTCTGAGTCGCCATCTCATCCTTGCATGCCAGTTTGTCATAAGGTTACCAATTTACAGCTGAGTAGACTAGAGCAATGTAAAATGAAGTGTCTTGCCCAAGAACAACACACAGCTGGTCTGGGAATCAAATCCACAACCTCTCAATCATGAGTGCAACACTCTAACCACTAAGCCACACGCTTTCACAATGAAAAATTATCTTGAACTTTTAGTAGTGTGTCTTGCAAGATTATGAGCCATGTCTTGTGTTGCCCACTTCTCAGAAAAAAAAAAAGAGAAAAATTGCCCATGTCAGTTCTGAATCATATTTGATGCAAAGCTTACATCTATGTGTAAAGGTCAATCTGACAATCTTACTGAATACTCCACTTTCAATGCAAAGAGTCAGAACATTTCAAAACAAATTTGCTAACAATGACAAAAATATAAAATTTAGGCCATCCAGAAATAAATTCCAGAAACAAGATGACATCAAATGCAGATCAAAATCCAAAAATGCTTACATAATATCTGACACACACAAAAAAACCCCCCAATTTTAAAAAAGGAAATATACTAAAAAAAATATTCACATTGCAAAACATTATAAGAATCTAATGGTAAAATATACAATGAAATCCAAAGTAGCCAGTGTAGGAGTTTTGATGTGGTCACTCAATCTGCTAGAAATGGCAGCTAACTTTTTTTCTGAAAGTATACTCTGCTGACATGAATCAGGAGGGGTATACTGGATAATGTAGTCCACGACTTAGTACCCAAGAGAACGATAGGTAGTCATGACTGGAACATTTTTGATCATATGTTTACTCAGTCAAAGTTGACCTGGAATTAAAATACAATAAAATCCACATGAAATCACAGTAAACAGTGCTAAAAGTGAATATTAATGACTGTGTAGAATCTCTATGAAGAAAACATTGCAGAATCCTTGAAAGACTACAAATTCATAAACCCTGTAAAGAGTAAATTGACATTTTGTGGACATTGTCAGCCCCTACATCAAGAAAGCAGAATAACAACTTGGAGAGGCATAGTTATTGGTTAGGTGTCATGTCTTTAGTAGCCAAAAGATGTTATAATGATTTCTTATATTAGCACTAAGCCATAAATTTCATGGAAAGGATACAGTCAATTGAACTTACTCCAGTATATGACTAGCACTTATTTTATTGACCTCAGAAACATAAAAAGCAAAGTTAGTTTGATGCAATCTGAACTCAGAACATGAAAGTAGGTAATTCATCTTTCTGATACTAACTCACCCGAGACTGCCTTGGGTGGGCTGGTACAAATTTCCTGCCTTGGGTGGGTTGGTTAAAATTTCCTGTGAAAATTTCACATTAATTTATGTTTCAAGCATGAGCTTAATAATAATAATTTAGTAAAGTTATTTTACTAAATTCTTCATTATTCAAATTAATGGAAATAAAGAGAATGTATTTCAACAGAAATATGGTAACAAAAGGGTTAAATAATGCAAAAATGTATAGTAAGACATAAGAGAAAAGTACTAAAGTGTGTTGCTACTGTTTAACACAAAGTTAGTCCTGATCTTGCAGACCTTTGATCAAAAGGGTTTGTAGTGGATATGTATCTTGCCGTAGTGAGTTGGTCTGTTGGGTTTGAATAAACTGCAGAGACTCGGTAATCAGAGTATAATTTCATTTATTTAGCAAAATTATGATACTGAGTTGAGCGGACATCGAAACATATCACTACATTACAAACGTGTATAACTAGCTACGAGTTATATGCGGAGAAAGCATGTATTTGGTTCAGCTTGGTTGATAGCAGTTAAAACCGCTTTTCGTATGTTCGAGTCAGAAACTAGATTCAGACTGCCCATCTACTGTTCCGTATTGTATTTATAGTTAGCAGCGAGGTAGACGATCTATTTTTAGCTATGGTGAAATTCTGCTGCTGATTTACAAAAAGGGCGCCAATTTAAGGTTTTCACTAAGGGCGCTGTCAATCTATTTTTAGCTATGATGAAATCTTAACTAACTCAATCTAAGGCTATGATGTCCGTTACAGGTTCTTATTGTAAAACATTCTGGTCCTTGTTTTTCATGACCTGGTGTATCTAGGGCTACATAATCTGATGCATCTATTTTCTATAAGATGGCAAGGTGTGATTGAAGGGAAGTCTAGTTGCTGTTCTTAACTGTTTGAATGACAACAAAGAATCCCTCTCTAATTTCACAATAATTAGGTTTACATATGTATGTCCCTTTTCTTATCATGAAATGAATTTGATGTAACCTACAAGACATAAAAATCTATATCATGATAGATATGTAAGGAAAACATGTACCATAACACCTTCAAGCATGAACATAAACAAAAGTTGCCAATTCGTTATGGTCAACTGTACAAGGGCAGTTCATTAAGAGATAGTGGAAGTAACATGCATATATAAGTCCCATAATCAAAGTTTTAGCATTTCACTTCATCTGGAATAAACCTTCAAACATTAGATAGATTTATATGTAATCATATGGAAGAATAGATTTAAGAATAGGTTAATTTCTAAAGAAGGAAGGAGACTAGAATATAATCATTGGTGTAATTTAGCTAATTATCAATGAATGTGAAGCAGAATTTGAACTGAAAAATAATAGGCATGCACACATGTATGTTTGTAACTAGTATATAGGTAATTAAATCTATTATCATTTGAAATTTTGCTTCACATCCAATGAAGATCTTAGTATCCACTTGGATACCTGTAGAGAACTATGGAATTGATTTAATTACATATACATAGATACATATATGTATAAAGATAAATATTTATCTCAAACAGTAGTGTGATAGAATTAATCACCTGATATTTAATAATAACTGCGAACAGTTGCTTGATTCATTTGTTCATTTCCATGCTAGCATGGATTAAATGAATATGTTATTGGGGCTTTGTTTTACAGCTTGATGCCCTTTCCCATTCCCTTCCCTATGCAAATCCTTACCTGTTTTTCAAGTAAGAGAATTCTTATTCCATATGGCTCTAAAGAGGATTTGTTGATAGGAGAAATGCAAACAGAACATCATGCACAATATTGTAACTTTCAAATAAGAGAGTGGCAAATATAAACAAATACACAGACAGACACACACACACACAATGGGCTTCTTTTATAGTTTCTGTCTACCAAATCCACTCATAAGGCTTAGATTAGGATGGAGATTAGGATGGAGATTAGGCTTAGATTAGGATGGAGATATACTAGAAAACGTTTATCAAAGGTGCCACACATTGGAACTGAATCTGAAACGATATGGTTTGGAAGCAAACTTCTTCACCACACAACCATGCCTCAATAGTATATATTAATGGGTGTTGGTTCCATCAGCTTCAAAGCTTGGGGAAACAGAAGTTGAAAGCTTCATATTTTTCTCAATAGCAAGAAAGACTGAAAATCCAAGTTGGGTCACAGACTGGATTTATGGGCATTTACAACCTATGATACACTGTTTGCCATATATGTGTATCTGTATATGTTTAGGAATACTTACATATAAACACACATGAAAGGTAAACTTTCAAAGATAAACACATATAAGTGCGATCATTTCCAGCTTCGCCTTACTGGCACTTGTGCTGGTGGCATGTAAACAAAACATTGGAATGACCCTGTGCAGGTGCACATAAAAAATCACCATTTGAGCATGGCCGTTGCCAGTACCACCGGACTGGCCTTCGTGCCGGTGGCACGTAAAAAGCACCCACTACACTCTCGGAGTGGTTGGTGTTAGGAAGAGCATCCAGCTGTAGAAACTCTGCCAGATCAGATTGGAGTCAGGTGTAGCCATCTGGTTTGCCAGTCCCCAGTCAAATCGTCCAATCAATGCTAGCATGGAAAGCGGATGTTAAATGATGATGATGATGATGATGATGATGAAGCATACACTCACACAAATACATATACTCAAATGTACATATTGTAACAGGTAAGTAGTTTTTACTGTGATTAGAAAGAGAGAACGCCGAAATTTGATTTAGATGAAGGTTCCATACAAATATTTGGTGTACAATAGATTGAGATTGCAGTGGTTTTTTTCCTGGCACAGTGACAGGATATAGACATCTGCAGTGCTGTAGTGCTTTAGTGCACTGACAACAGTCAAGTGACAGCAGTCAATCAATCTCATATAGAAAGCGCATCAACTGCAATGGAGGATTTCTAGAAAGAGTATAATGGTGTGTTATCTTACGCTGAAAACACAGGGAACAAACTGAGAAATGAATGAATAAGTAACGGAAGGAAAGAATGAAAATAATATTTATAGAATGCTTCTGTTGTGTTAAAGTTTTAAACACAATAACCAACCAAAAGCTCTATAACTGGTTTTCAATAATTTCTGCTCTATGACTTCATTAAAGCTATGGCAAACACCCAAACTACCTGACCTTAAATACAAAATGTTGTCTATTTACAAGTAGCATCTCAGAAATATCCAGTCAAATCCAGCAAGAGTTTTTCATCTATAATTTCTACACTCTATTTTTAAAATTACTTTATATTTGAATATAAATTTTAAATCAATCCTTTTAGCCAGATATATTTTGTGCCTGTTTACATTAAACGTTCAAAGTTCATTGGAGTTGACTTTGCAACATCAATAAAAATAAATCCAAATCATGTTCCAAAGTCATTTCAATCAACTGCAACCCTCCAAAATAAATTTGTGATTATTTGTCTAGTCAAGAAATATTATTTTATACATTATATAAATTAGTTGAAAAACCACTGCTGTATAAGGAGTGAAATCATAATTAATCTTGAACGAATAATAACAGATCTGTTAAAGAATGGTGACAGACCTGAGTCATAAAATAAAATCCAGATTGACATTTATAGAGTGTTAAAAGAACTTGGTGTTAACACTACAATGAGTGGAGAAAGTTTTAGCAAGCCAGTTAATTGTACATTGCAAGTTTGATTCTTAGTTGTCATTTCATCTCACACATCGTATCTACAATTTCCAATCACAGTCAACTGCCTGGAATGAAGGCTTTTATTAGGGTTGATATACCCAAAAAGATGAAGTGCTTGGTGATTACCTAATGACTCATTAAGGGTTATGGAATGTTTTGTTATATCACAATTGACTTAAAATAAGAGACAAAAAAGAAGGAAAGAAAAAAAAACACTGGAAAGAATCCTAATGAAAGAGAAATTAGAGTTAAATATTTTGTTTAATAATAGATGAATGATTCAACTAATTCTGAATGTCATTAATTAAAAGACAATACCAGATATGTACTTATCTCTCAACACTAAGTTCACCAAACTCTATATGTAAGTGTGGCAGGCAGTGATGGAAATGTGAGGGGATGTGAAAGGGGTTAGCATGACCAAACTTTTCAGCTCACAGAAAGGAGATTTATAATATCAAATCTCCTTCCTAACCTCAGCCTTATAGACCTTAGCATACTCCTAGTTCTTTAAACCCATTTCCACCACTTATCTATAATATAAATTGAACATGAGCGACCGTTGTATTCTTTCTTGTCTCAAGGTTCACGGCCAAATGGTTGGGTGGATTCACGTGAAAAATGGCACACACGTGGAGACGGGTGCATAGATTGGAACACGCTTTGTATTTTTTTCCTAGTCCCCATAATTACCGAGAAAATCGATTAAAACAACCAGCGTGTGTACGTGTATGTGAGTGTGTGTCACTGAAGCCATTCATACATACATACATAACCACTCTCTCTCGGTTTTTCTGTCACTCTCTCTCTCATATACATACACACCATCATTACACACACACTATTATTACTCTCTCTGTCTCGCACACCCCATCAAACATACACACGCACATCAATTGTTCCGTCTCACGCCAACTTCAAAAGAAATTCAGTCATAAAACTGTCCATGTCTTTTCATTTGACGCCCACTTCAAAAGATCCCCTTTCCCCAAAATACATATTAAAAAAATATTTTCACTTGTCCGGCTATTGATCGAGAGATAAAACACAAACCACTTCCTGCTGACTGCAAAACTCCCACCAAATTAGCTGCAAAAAACACACACACATGCACACACGTCCATTTCATATGTCTTTCACTTTCTCTATGATTATACACATGTCCAATACAATAGCTCTCACATACATTTTCGTCTTCAACAGGTATGTATCTATTCTATAATATAAATTGTTTCTCTATAAGTGTATAACAATTACTTATTCCATACTTCTTCACTTAGCTTTTATCTTTACTTTTCTTAAATTGGATACATCTGCTATTAATTCTAACATACAATTTCCCCGTTAATTCTTACAGCTTCATTTTCTATTAAAGCAATTCTTAACATCAACTTCTTAATGACTCTTCTATTTTTTCCTAGCACCCATACTTACCGAGAACATCAATTAAAACATTTTCTAATGCAATTCCCCTTTCTTCTGCCATTAACACAACCAGTTGCTCTCTCTCTCTCTCTCTCTCTCTCTGTCATTCACTCACTACAAAAACTGAATAAAAAAAATTTCAGTTATCTCTCTCTCTCTCTCTCATATACACACACACCATCAACATTACTCTCTCTGTCTCTTCACACACACTCACAAAAGCAATTCATATACACACCACACATTCTGTCTCATACACCCCATCAAACACACACAGACACATGCACGCACATCAATTCTTCTGTTTCATGCAACTTCAAAAGAACTTCACTGATACAACAGTGCTCTCTCTGTCTCTTTCATGCCGACTTAAAAAAATCCACCTTTTTCCCCAACCACATATTAAAGAAATATTTTCACTTGTCTGGGCATTGCTATTACAGAAAATTCACAACAATTCGACTTGAGAGATAAACACAAACCACCTCATGCTGACTGCAAAACTCCCGCCAAATTATCTGCAAAAACACACGCATACACACACACACATCCATTTTATATATCTTCTTTCAATTTCTGCTCTTGGATTAGACAAACGTCTAATACAATAGCTCTCAGCTACATTTTGTTTTCTAAAAAGGCACGTGTCTATTTTTTCTATAAGCGTATAACAATGACTTATTCCATACTTCTCCACTTAGCTTTTATCTTCACTTTTCTTAAATTGGATACGTCTGCTATTACATTGCAGAACTTTGACAGTACAGTTACAAATCATTTCTGCTTTACTTCTTACATACAATTTTCCCGTAAATTCTTACAGTTTCATTTTTTGGTGATGATTGAAATCATCATCATCATCATCATCATCATCATCATCATCGTTTAACGTCCGCTTTCCATGCTAGCATGGGTTGGACGATTTGACTGAGGACTGGTGAAACCGGATGGCAACACCAGGCTCCAGTCTAATTTGGCAGAGTTTCTACAGCTGGATGCCCTTCCTAACGCCAACCACTCAGAGAGTGTAGTGGGTGCTTTTACGTGTCACCCGCACGAAAACGGCCACGCTCGAAATGGTGTCTTTTATGTGCCACCCGCACAAGCCAGTCCAGGGGCACTGGCAACGATCTCGCTCGAAAATCCTACGGGAGCCAGTCAGGCGGTACTGGCAACGGCCACGCTCAGGATGGTACATCTCATGTGCCACCCGCACAAGAACCAGTCCAGGGGCACTGGCAACGATCTTACTTGGCTTGCCAGGTCTTCTCACGCACAGCACATTTCCAAAGGTCTCGGTCAGTAGTCATCGCCTCGGTGAGGCCCAATGTACGAAGGTCTTGCCTCACCACCTCAGCCCAGGTCTTCCTGGGCCTACCTCTTCCACGGGTTCCCTCAACTGTTAGGGTGTGGCACTTTTTCACGCAGCTATCCTCCTCCATTCTCACCACATGTCCATACCAGCGCAATCGTCTCTCTTGCACGCCACAACTGATTCTTCTAATGTTCAGCTTTTCTCTCAAGATACTTACACTCTGACGGGTATTCACATTGACATTACACATCCAACGGAGCATACTGGCTTCATTCCTTGCGAGCTTACGTATGTCCTCAGCAGTTACAGCCCATGTTTCACTGCCATGTAGCATGGTTGTTCGTACGCATGCGTCATACAGTCTGCCTTTTACTCTGAGTGAGAGTCCCTTTGTCGCCAGCAGGGGTAAGAGCTCTCTAAACTTTGCCCAGGCTATTCTTATTCTAGCAGCTACACTTTCAGCGCACCCACCCCCACTACTAACTTGGTCGCCCAGATAGCGGAAGCTATCGACTACCTCTAGTTTTTCACCCTGGAATGAGATAGAAGTTGTTTCCTGTTTGTTTACAGTCTTTATTGCACCTGAACATCTGCCACAAACAAAAACTAACTTGCTAGTTAACCTGCCTTTGATGTTGCTGCACCTCTTATGTGTCCATAGCTTGCACCGGGTACATCTTATAGAGTTACTACCTACTCCTTTTCTACATACTGAGCAGGGCCATCTACCTGAAGGGGTTTGTGTTTTATCTACCTTCCTACTTACATATATATATATACATACACATATATATATACATACATATATATACATACACATATATATATACATACATACACATATATATACATACATATATATATACATACATACATATACATACATACCTACATTATATATACATATATATATACATACATATATATAAATACATATATATATACATATATATATATACATATATATACATATATGAACAGTTTGTGTTTTTAAACCGAATGTATTTTTTCTGATGTTATATTTATTCCTGAAAATGTATAAAGAAATTTTGATTTATTAATTCTCTTAATGAATTCTTTATACTGAAATATATATTGAAGAAGATAAATATGTTCATTTGAATGTATACGTTTTTGCGTCGTAACTCTTTTATTATTATTATATATATATATATATATATATATATATATATATACATATATATATATACATATATCATCATCATCATCATCATCATCATCGTTTAACGTCCGCTTTCCATGCTAGCATGGGTTGGACGATTTGACTGAGGACTGGTGAAACCGGATGGCAACACCAGGCTCCAGTCTGATTTGGCAGAGTTTCTACAGCTGGATGCCCTTCCTAACGCCAACCACTCAGAGAGTGTAGTGGGTGCTTTTACGTGTCACCTGCACGAAAACGGCCACGCTCGAAATGGTGTCTTTTATGTGCCACCCGCACAAGCCAGTCCAGGGGCACTGGCAACGATCTCGCTCGAAAATCCTACAGGAGCCAGTCAGGCGGTACTGGCAACGGCCACGCTCAAAATGGTGCATCTCATGTGCCACCCGCACAAGAACCAGTCCAGGGGCACTGGCAACGATCTTACTTGGCTTGCCGGGTCTTCTCACGCACAGCCCATTTCCAAAGGTCTCGGTCCGTAGTCATCGCCTCGGTGAGGCCCAATGTACGAAGGTCTTGCCTCACCACCTCAGCCCAGGTCTTCCTGGGCCTACCTCTTCCACGGGTTCCCTCAACTGTTAGGGTGTGGCACTTTTTCACGCAGCTATCCTCCTCCATTCTCACCACATGTCCATACCAGCGCAATCGTCTCTCTTGCACGCCACAACTGATGCTTCTAATGTTCAGCTTTTCTCTCAAGATACTTACACTCTGACGGGTATTCACATTGACATTACACATCCAACGGAGCATACTGGCTTCATTCCTTGCGAGCTTACGTATGTCCTCAGCAGTTACAGCCCATGTTTCACTGCCATGTAGCATGGTTGTTCGTACGCATGCGTCATACAGTCTGCCTTTTACTCTGAGTGAGAGTCCCTTTGTCGCCAGCAGGGGTAAGAGCTCTCTAAACTTTGCCCAGGCTATTCTTATTCTAGCAGCTACACTTTCAGCGCACCCACCCCCACTACTAACTTGGTCGCCCAGATAGCGGAAGCTATCGACTACCTCTAGTTTTTCACCCTGGAATGAGATAGAAGTTGTTTCCTGTTTGTTTGCAGTCTTTATTGCACCTGAACATCTGCCACAAACAAAAACTAACTTGCTAGTTAACCTGCCTTTGATGTTGCTGCACCTCTTATGTGTCCATAGCTTGCACCGGGTACATCTTATAGAGTTACTACCTACTCCTTTTCTACATACTGAGCAGGGCCATCTACCTGAAGGGGTTTGTGTTTTATCTACCTTCCTACTTATTAGGATTTTGGTTTTAGCTAGGTTGACTCTAAGGCCCTTCAATTCTAGACCTTGCTTCCACACCTGAAACTTCTCCTCTAGTTCTGATAGTGACTCCGCAATTAGGGCAAGGTCATCAGCATAGAGGAGCTCCCAGGGGCAACCTGTCTTGAACTCCTCTGTGATTGCCTGGAGGACTATGGTAAATAATAGGGGGCTGAGGACGGAACCTTGGTGGACCCCTACCTCTACCCGGAATTCATTGCTGTACTCATTTCCAACCCTCACCTTACTGGCCGCATCTCTGTACATGGCTCGCACAGCTCTCACTAGCCATTCTTCTATCCCAAGTTTCCTCATTGACCACCAGATAAGGGATCGGGGGACCCTGTCAAAGGCTTTCTCCATGTCAACGAAAGCCAGGTACAGAGGTTTATCCTTGGCTAGGTATTTCTCTTGCAACTGTCTCACTAGAAATAAGGCATCAGTAGTGCTTTTACCTGGCACGAACCCAAACTGCATCTCATCTAAATTGATTCGCTCCCTAATTAGTTGGGCTATGACCCTCTCTGTAACTTTCATAACCTGATCTAACAGCTTGATGCCTCTGTAATTATTTGTATCTAAAGCGTCCCCTTTACCTTTGTAGCAGTTGACTATGATGCTGCTACACCAGTCATAGGGTATGACTCCTTCGTGTATCACCTGGTTCGTAATACGGGTGACTAGGCTATAGCCAACACTGCCAGATATTTTGAGCATCTCTGCAGTGATTCCTGATGGGCCGGGGGCTTTCCCGGTCTTCATACTCTTAATTGCTTTATCTACCCTGGTACTATCAACTCGGATAGCTGGTCCCTCTATTGGGTCGACATAAGGCAGGCTCTCTTTCTCCCATTCATTCTCTTTATTAAGCAATCTATCGTAGTGGCATCTCCAGACCTCTTTCTTTGCATCCTCATTTAATGCAAGCGTACCATCATCCATGCGAACACATTTCTCTCCTACAACATCACTATTCTCTCTCCTACACTGTCTTGCAACCCGAAATACCTCGAGTCTTTGGTCCTCACGGCGCAGAACATTGGCAAATCTTTCCTTATCTGCTTCCCCTCTGGCTAAATAAACCTGTCGCCTAGCCTCCCTTCTGGCACATTGGTACAATTCCCTGCTACCACCGTTCTTCCAGTCCTTCCAAGCTTGTTTCTTTTGTCTAATAGCCCTGTCTACCTCCTTGTTCCACCACCACGTTACTCTGGGTTGGGAGGGGACCTTACACCACCCACAAATCTGGTCGGTGGCTTTCAACAGGTTGTCCCGCAGAAATCTCCAATTGTCTTCCACGTTGTATGATGCTATATCCCCTTCTATTTCGTTAAATGCTTCAAGTAACTTGTCTCTAAGTCTCTGTCCGTTTGCAGGGTCTTTAAGCTTCCACACCCTTCTTCTCCAAGCCTGTCTAATTCTGGGCACCCATTTTGCCTTGATCCCAAAGTCGCTAACTACTAATCTATGTTGTGGGGTACATTCTTCGCCAGGGTAGGTTTTGGCATTTATAAGCCGCCCTCTTTCCCTATTTCTGGCGAGGATGTAGTCGATTTGGCTAGAGTGTCTGCCGGAGCGGTAGGTGACTAGGTGACTGGCAGGTTTCCTGAAGTTGGTATTGCAGACTATAAGATTGGTTGCATCACAGAACTCCAGCAGTCTGGTTCCCTCCTCGTTGCGGGAACCGAAGCCATAGCCTCCATGTATGCCATGGAAGCCCCCAGCACGACGTCCGACATGACCGTTGAAGTCTCCAGCCACAAAGAGAAGGTCCCTGTCACTCGTCGACGAGGTAGTTTGCAAGAGGGTGTCATAGAATTGGTCTTTCAGACCATCTGGTAGCCCAGGTTGAGGTGCATAGGCTGAGATGACAGTAGCTAATCTATGATGAAGCACTAGTCTGATCTTAAGTACTCTGTCACTTACTCTAACGACCTCGATTACCTTATCCACCCATTTCTCCGCTAGAAGTATTCCTACGCCCCCGACCCCGTCAGTGTTCCCTGCCCAGAAAATCTTGTACCTGTGTTCTTTGCCTGTGAGGAACCTTGCAGAACCTCCTCTCCATCTTACTTCCTGGATGCAGCACATATCTACGCATCTCCGTTCAAGCATCTCAACAATTTCACCAGATCTACCTTTCAGCGTGCCGACGTTGAGAGTGCCAATCCTAACAGTATGGGTGTTGGGGGTGTGGGCCTGTAGCATATATATATATATAATTTAGAGAAAAGAACCGAAGTTCATGAACTCGTCAAACATTTTCTAACTGTTAAAGCAATTCTTAACATCAACTTCTTAATGCCTCTTCTATTTTTTCCTAGCCCCCATACTTACCGAGAAAATCGATTAAAACTTTTTTTAATGCAAATCCCCTCTTTGTTCTGCCATTAAAACAACCAGTTGCTCACACAGCAACAAGGGGACTACAGGATGACAGTCAGCCAAAACTTTCGCTATGCTGTCTCTCTTCTTTTACCTCTTTGAGGGGTTAATTATCTTCATCTTTAGTTACAGTTTCTCAGTCAAACTATATAATACGCAGAATTGTCGCATTAATACAGTAGGGTGTTTTGAGGGAGATTTGGCTGCTATTTCTACCAGGTCTACCTACCATGTAGAGGTCTGAATTTAATTTTCATTCACAGATTTGCATTTCAAAAATTTAACATAAATTTTTCCATAAATCAACTATCGTAAAAATTTTCTACTATGACCTCACATTTTCTATGTATGAGTGAGTACCTTAAAAGATGTGATTAGACAGAAGTCCAATAGAATAGTTCTCAAAAACAAACTATGTACAAATTCTTTCTTCACAACTCCTGAAGCTGTTTTCTGCGAAGATATTTTGGAAAGACTTTGCCCCCCCCCCTTTTCTCCCAAATTTGTTTATTTAAAAAATTTTTTTTGCCAAAAATCCCCATTTTTGGATATGGAGGTTCGAGAAAATTGCCAAAAATCGGCATTGTGAAATATTTTCCTCCCGAACTTCTTCAATTTTGATTTTTTTCCCCAACACTAACCCTAAAACCCTAGCCCTAAACCCTAACCCTAAAACCCTAACCCTAACCCTAAAACCGTAACTGTAAGTACAGAAATGTTTTGAAATTTTTTGTCTGAATCATAATGTCCATATTTTTCCCCATATTTACAAAAAAAAAAAAAAAAATTCTTAAAAAAAATTTTATAAAGATTTTTGGAAATTTTTTTTCCAGAATCATAATCATAATCTCCGTATTTTGTCACATACTTTGAAAAAAAAAAAACAATTCTGAAAAAACTTAAAAATGAAGGAAATGGCGGTGGGGGTAATTTAGAAATGCTGATTTTTGCCAATTTTTTTGCAGATTCGTATTCCCCGTAGCCAAAAAGGGGGGGAGGGGTTCTGTCGGAAAAAAAAAATTCAAGAAAGGGTGGGTTTGGGGGGTGGGGGGGTGAAGCCGTTTTCTGACAGGGGGAGGGGAGGAAATTTTCATACAGCTGGAGACTCCAATCAAAACAGGGGACCCGAAATGATAAGGTTGAGAAATGCTGTTATAGATTATGCCTAACTGAAAACGATCACAGCCACATCATCCAAACAGACAGGGTGAAACTGGGCTTAGCTGCTAGTTACAATCATAAAACTCTGCTGCAAGTAACAGTAATGGTATTTTATTGACAAAGAATTTGTTGTTTGCAGAATCAAGTTTAAGTTTTCATCTGGAACAGGCCTGTGCCTTATCTAGGGTACATGTTAATCTACATAATGTTATGTAAACCAAAGATAAACACTGGCTCTATTAGATGCTTGTGATTTGCTAAAGAATAAGGCTTAACTTAGAATAATATTCTAGGGATTACATTGGCCATCATCATTATCATTTAATGTCTGTTTTCAATGCTGACATGGGCTGGATGGTCTGACAGGAGCTGGTCAGCTGGAGAGCTGCCTGGGTTCCATGTCTGATTTGGCATGGTTTCTACAGCTGGATGTCCTTCCTAATGCCAACCACTTTACAGAGTGTACTAGGTGTGCTTCTGTGCAGCACCAGCACAGGCACATTTATGTGGCACCAACATGGGTGATTTTTATGTGGTACCAACACTCACAAGTCCACAAGATTAGGAACGTTCAGGTGAAGAGGGATGTAGGGGACGTGCCAGTATGCAAGGATGACCATGTATTTACTTAGCTTGACATAACTTCTCAAGCACAGCAAACTTCCAGAAGTCTCAATCCTCTGTTGTCATCCCCTCTGTGATGCCCAACATCTGATATACAATACTGTACTTATTTGTGCTTAACACTGCATTAACAGTTGTCTTAAATGTTCAGCCAACATCTTTAGATAAAACAGTCACCTTAACAATTACAATACCCAACAATTGCTGGTTAAGTCAGATAAAATGTGTGTTCTATCAGCAGAGACTGGATCAATGATTAATGTAAGGTCTGCTTTGATGACCTACACCTACAACCCACAATAGACATTTTACCTAATCAGATTTGATTAGATTCATAACAGCACAAATAAAGGTGTCCAGAGGATGTTGACACATGCAGACCATCTAGTAGAGACAATGGGTTTGAGTATAGATGATAGTGATGAAAGTAACATGTTTAGAGATCACACACATGACCACAGTGATGAATATGCAATATATACTTCTCAGATACCAGCCATCAAATATATTCAAATTATGGATGCCTTCAGTCTGTAGAGACCAAGTTTTACAGCTACTACAAATAGTGGACTCTGGCAGTGCCTCAAAAATACAAATCTTAATATAAACTTGGTCTCCCTTCAATATGAGAGACCTGTTGCATGAAAGCAACACAGTCTAGGTTGCTGTACTTGTTTCCAGGTGGTGATTAATTAATGAATAATATTCAGTGAATACTACCACTGAGAGATCAGGCTGAATAGTACTTATTGATAAACAAGTAATCTAAATGAGATAATGTATTGCAACAATTTAAATTATCATAATAATTCCAATTTTCTACCTGTATCAGTGGTTTAGTGGATAAGGATGTTGATATGTTTTGTTTAGAAATAAAGGATCTAAATTCAAATCCAGTCTGGAACAATAAGCATATTCAGGAAAAGTTCACCTGGCAAAATTTAGAGAGTGAACTGAATGGAATGTGTATTAGAAATCCAAAATATGAGGCTAAAAATTTAGATAATTTTAAAGAAGTTGTATTGAAGTACAATGGTGCAGAAACATGGAATCTGACAAAGAACTGTTAGCTCAACATGCTCACAAATAATATGGAAGACCATAAAACAATGAAATTGGTCTGAGAACAAACAAAACTAAATGACATCAGCAAATATAAAGAGTTGCTGAAATGGAATTGGGCTGAATACATCCAGCAGAATGACAACAGATGAGTGACAACTAGTAGGTATAAAAGTAAATAAACTAAATTCTAAGATACTATAGAAGAAATTGAGAATAACAAGCATGATGGTAGGATAAATAGGATAAATTTCACAAAAACTGGAAATCAGAGACTTTGCTGAGCAGTAGGAAAGCAATGGCAGGTGATAACTGTAAACAATTATCACTGTCATATAAGTGGAGTCCTTCATTAACAATCTTCCATGAAAACAATGTAATATAGTGCAATGGTACTTTTATTACATGAGTACCATTTGTGTTTTCTTGCTATTGAAAGAGACAAAATTGGCATAGCTTCACTAGAATACGCTTTCAAGATACCTGTTCAGTGTGGGTTTCGTGTGAGGTGTGCAGGTTGCATGAGGACAATAAATGGTTGAGGAAGGTTAGTAAAGAATGAGGGATAGTATCATCTGCACAAGAGTGAGCACTGTTGTATGTGATGTAGGTCATTGATGTATAGAAGGAAGAGAGTGAGGAGGACAAAACTGAATTGCTAAGGTTGATAGAAGAAAGGAACAGAAAGAGCTCTGTTGGCACATGTCGCAACAGGTCATAAGAAGCTATCAATCCAAGAGACATGAGATGAGGCCATAAGAAGGCAGTTTCAACAGATTTGCATATTAGATATGGTTGAAAGCTTTGCTGTTGTTGAGGGCATTAACAATATCGCTTTCACCAAATATATATATATATATATATATATATATACATACGTTAAAAGAAAAGCCACAGTCATCACTCACAAGTGAGCATGACTTGGTAGCATGAACTATACTTTTACTAATTAGTTTAGGCACCCAAGTAGTCATGAACAGACATATATGAAGCATTCAGTGAAAGAATGGAATATCCAACAAAATTTCAAAAATTACATTTTTCATTTCAAACATATATTTGAAACTTCAGCTTTATCCATGCAAAACAAAAAAATAAAATTTTATTCATACTCTTTCACATTGAAATTTAAGATGGCTGTTCAGTAAAAGACAAGTAAGGGATGGGCACAGAGGAGTCTAAACGGGGAGACAAATAGCCATTTGATAATTAAGTTTGTTTGGCGTATGTATGTGATGAACTTTTATCCTGTTTTCTATTTTGCGGGTTCCTTTTATCTGTTTTTTTTAGATGTGTTGTGAAGTTACATTAATTTTACAAAAAAAAATATACAATTTTCAATCAATGTTTACAGTTTCATAATCAAATTTATAAACCAGCTATAAATTAAGAAGATATAACAAAAAAATTCCAGTCATCTTCTTTTTTCAAAATATCAACACTTACTAGGCAATAATAGCTCACTTAAAAATATATTGAAATTTTTTTTGTTTGTTTTTCATTAAACTTCAGCCAAGTTGGGGCGCCACCTTAAAGAATTTTAATAAAAAAAATGAATCCCAGTACTTATTTTTTAAAACCTGGTACTTATTCTATTGGTTTCTTTTGCTACACCATGAAGTTATAGGGACATAAACATGCCAACACCATTATTTACATTATTTACAATTAATGGATATTTGTCCTCATCTTGTTTGTTGTTAACACAACATTTCGGCTGATATACCCTCTAGCTTCATCAGGTGTCTTGGGGAAATTTTGAATCTGGGTTCTCATTCCTAAGGTATTTTTTGATGTTATTATCATTATTATTCAGGTCACTGCCTGGAATCGAACTTGGAATCTTGGGGTTAGTAGCCTGCGCTCTTAACCACTAAGCCATATGTCTGTGGGCCTATGGTGTAGTGGTTAAGAGCGCGGGCTACAAACCTCAAGATTCCAAGTTCGATTCCAGGCAGTGACCTGAATAATAATAATAATAATAATAATAATAATAATAATAATAATAATAATAATAATAACAACAACATCGAAAAATACATTAGGAATGAGGACCCAATTTGTCCCAAAGTTCTTATCTTAATGTAAAATTAATGAAGTGAATATCTTTTATCTCCCTCTTGATCTCTGACATCATCTGACAAATGTCACCAGGATGGTGTGAATCAACCAAGCTTTAGCTGTTAGAAATAGCAATCCAAATGCTTTTAAATCAGATCCCAATGCTGGATGGTCAAGAACCAAATGAAGGGCAGATTTTCAATCCTGAGATCATCTTGATTCCAAAAAGGTATAATATGTCTATGTAGAGCAAATGTAGACTGAGATACAGGGGTCCTGGATGGACAGACAGAATTTCGCTTTTATTATTATTATCATTATCATTATTATGATATATACATATATATATATATATATATATATATATATATATATATATATATATATATATATATATATATATATATATATATACATACATACATACACACTCACATACATACACATGATGAAATTCTTTCAACTTCCATCTACCAAATCCACTCACAAAGTTTTGGTTGGCTAGAAGACGTAATAGAAGACTCTTGGCCAACGTACCATGCTGTGGGACTGAACCTGGAACCATGTAGTAGGGAAGAAGACTTCTTACCACACAGCCATGCCTGTAAATAATTCACTAACTCATAAAATATGTTAGGAAAATTTTAAATGGCTTTTGTGCCAAATTTGTAAAATGTGGAATATTCCTTTCCTCCACTGAATGTGTCATATATTCTGATCAAGTTATTCCCTGTGTATTTTATGTTTCTAGACAGTTTGTATGCAAACAAATATTGGAGGTCCAATAATAGACTACTAATCAAATGAAAATCAAGTTATCATATCAAGTATCATATATCTAAATGATCTAACTTATCTGCAAAAAGGATAAATAAATAAAAAAACAAACCAATCTGGACAATAGTGTTAGTGCAGTGCCTCAACATTGACAAATGGCTTTTATTCTTTTACTGGTTTTAGTCATTAGACTGCAGCCATGCTAGGACACCATCTTGAAGGGTTTAGTTGAATACATCAACTCCAGAATTTATTATCTTTTCCAAGTCTGGTACTTAGTCTATCAGTCTTTTTTGCTAAGTTACAGGGAAGTAAAATAGACCAATGCTGGTTGTCGTGGGATGGAAGACAAACACAAAACAGAGACTTATACACTTGGTGTGTTTGTGTGTGTGCATGTGTGTGTGTGTGTGTGTGTGTGTGTGCATGTGTGTGTGTGTGCATGTGTGTGTGTGTGTGTGTGCACGTGTGTGTGTAAATTGATGGCTCATCGTAATTACGATGTGCCATTGGTTTGTACTACCAGCCAACCTATGATGAATGGAAAAACATAAGAGAAATTGTCTCTTTTATCAGCTCGCAGCACCCTTGTCTGGTTTCTGTGACTGAAGAGGAGATAACTACTCCAAAATGCTTGCATCTCACAGGCAGTGCTGTGAGCTGATTTGGGTATATTTACACCATATGTCTACAGCAAGAAATTTTCTCCATGACAAAACACAGTGAATGGCTTGTTTACAAGTTCAAACATGCTGTTAGCATATTCATATTTTTCACTGTTTAGAGCTCTCACCTCATAATATATATATATATAGAAATATATATAAAGAAAGAATAAGATAAAGAGACCAATGGCAAAGTTAGAATTATATTTCATGTATAAAGTCTTACAGCTGTTTCAGGGAAAATCCAATGTATCCCTTCATCGGAGACGGTAATAGTAGAAGAATGGATTATTACATCTATAATAGGAGATTTGCAGTAAGAAGTGAGAGCGATGCGTAGAAGAAAGAACAAAAAAGAAAAAGTACTTGGAGTATAGTTCCATTCCAACATTAGACATCCATGTAAAGAATCCTTGTGGGTATTTTCTGGAGATAAATGTAGTTACTAAGGTGGATATATGTCATATCGTATCCAGTATACTCAGTGCGTTGTTCACTCAAAGGGTAGTCCGAATCGAGTGAGAGATGTGTGTAAGATTAAGAGGTCAAGCCTTAAGGCAGGAAGGAAGGGGGGAGGAAGTAAGTTTTAAGGTTTGGTTGACTCCAACACCCTTCATAACCTTTATATAGAAATATATATAAGCAAAGTAGCTAGTTGTAAAATCTCAAGAAGAGATGTAAGTAGTAACTATACTAACAAGTAAAGTTAATCACCACATTGTTACTACTAGTTTAGCCCCAGCTGGTTATTGGTGCAGCGTTGCACCCTGTACATATATATTGTCTACCATCCTCCAGCAAACAACAGGATCATGTGACTAACTTAGTTTCAAGCTAGTTTGCTCATCTTCAGTAGTGAACACCTGATTGCCAGAGAGGTGGCCAAAATCTGCTCCAGCTAGCAATACATTGTAAACTAAGTGACCATCAGTCACTGATTTGCAACAAGCAAAGTAGCTAGTTGTAAAATTTCAAGAAGAGAAGAGAGTAGTAGCTATACTAACAAGTAAAGTTAATTTTATGTCTTTATTGCCCACAGGGGGCTAAACATAAAGGGGACAAACAAGGACAGACAAAGGGATTAAGTCGATTACATCAACCCCAGTGCAGTTAATCAACGCTGAAAGGATGAAAAGCAAAGTCGACCTCGGCGGAATTTGAACTCAGAACGTAATGGCAGATGAAATACTGCAAAGCATTTTGCCTGGCGTGCTAACATTTCTGCCAGCTCGCTGCTGTAAAGTTAATTGCCATATCAAAATGGCTGTTCTATGTTACTACTAGTTTAACCCCAGGCAGATCATCTGTCAGCTGGTTATCAGTGTAGCACTGCACCCTGTACATATACATTACCAGCAGGGGAGCAAACCCCTACCATCCTCCAGCAGACAACAGGATCCCAAGACTGACTCAGTTTCAAGCTGGTTTGCTCATCTTCAGTCACGAACACCTTATACATACATAAATACACACACACACACACATGCATATATATAATCTAAGATCCTAGTAGGGTATTTCCAGAGAAGCACTCAACCTGAGTTCTGGGCTACCAACACTGTTAGATTCCAGACTAATAATGAAGTTCTTGAGGTGTAGAAAATCCTGGCTTCATGATGGTAAAATCGTTGTGTGGGTGTAGCAAAGACTAAAATACATAATATATAAAATGAGTTGCTAACCCTAACCCTAACCCTAAAAGTTTCCATCTACCAAATTTACTCACTAGGCATTGATTGCCCCCAAGACTATTGTAGAAGACACTGAAGGGGCAATGCAGTGGGATTGAACCTTAAGCCAGGTAACTGCGAAGCATGCTTCTTAACCATAAAGCCACACCATTTCAAATATAGTTTCTTACCAAATACCGTAGTAAGAATTCCCTGTATAGGAATAGATACTTGATGAAGAAAAGTTAGTCACATGAAATCAACTTCATATCATAAAAGAGATCTACCTTTTATCTGCTTAACACTCTAGAAAATAATTAGGATGCAAATATGTATCACAAATAAAACATTATTTTCCAGATATGGAACACAATTCAGTTATTGGTTAGAAGAATTGAAAACATAGATACACAATCAAAACTGATCCATACCTCTCAAAGCTTTGTCAAGAACTTCACAGCTTGTTGAAAGTTTCTCCACTTTCAAAGCAGGAGGGACATTACTGTGCTTTGTTAAATTAAAGGCTGAAGAAGAAGAAAAAGAAGAAATATTATTATTAAGTAGAAGGAAATGTTATTACCTTGTTGTCTCCTATACACATACATACACACTAACACACACGCATGTATATCAGCCTCCTCATTTTATCATTTAACTTTTATTTTTTTCAGTCATTTGAATGCTGTCATATTGGGGCACCACCTTGAAGGGTTTTAGTCACACAAATCGACCCTAGGACTTATTCTTTTGAAGCCTAGCACTTATTCTATCAATCTCTTATGCTGAACCACTATGTTATGGGGACGTAAACACAACACCACCAGTTTTCAAGCAGTGGTGGGGGACAAATGCAGATACAGTGACATGCACACACACACACACACACACACACACACACACACATATACATATATATATATATATATATATATATATACCTATGAGGGACTTCTTTCAGTTTCTGTGCACCAAATCCACTCACAAGGCTTTGGTTGGCCCGAGGCTATAGTAGAAGACACTTACCCAAGATGCTACGCAGTGAGACTGAACCTGGAACCATGTGGTTGTGAAGCAAGCTTCTTACTACATATCCATGCCTGCACCTATATTATCATTGCTTTAACATTCACTTTTTTATGAACACATGGGTCATATGGAATTTATTGAGGTGAATTTTGTATTTAAAAATGAGCATTTTCAACACCTGCTTCACCCAAAGTTCCAAAGCTGCTCAAGACATTTGTGTTGTGTATGCAGGAGGCACTATTACTGAAAGAACTGCACAAAAATGATTTTCACATTTCAAGGAAAAGAAATTCAAATTCACATACTCTCCACATTCCAGCAACTTGTACAGTTTAATGGGGATCAACTGAACCAGCTGAACCATGAGGATCTGTGCCAATCCGCTTGGGAAATGGCCTGGCAGATGGATGCTCTCATGCTATTGCCATCATCTTCATTCAATGAGTAAGAGCCAAACACTTAGTGCATTGGTGCCACCTGCTTAGAATGAGAGACAAAATCTAGTGCTTCTCTATTGTTTCCTGTTTGTTCAGTTGACAATAGCTTACTTCCTGGATACAGAGATTTCTTATATATATATATATATATAAATCTCTATTACAGAGAGAAAACAGGGTAACACCATAGTAGGATGGTGAGAGAGGGTGCTATGCTAAGAGAAGTAAAGCTAAGTTAGGAGAAATGAACAGGAAGAAGGAAGAAAGTGAGTAAAGCTAATTGGAACACTACAGAGAAGATTAGCATAACCCTTGTGCAAGGATGACACACAAATACACACACACACACACACACACACACACACACGTATCATCATCATCATCATCATCATCATCGCTGCCGCCACCCCTGCCACCGCCACCGCCTTTTAAAAATGGCAAAACCAGGTGGCATTGTTTGGATGAAAGTTGTTTTTCAAAAAGTTGGCATCATTGTCCAGTGGAAGAGAGTGTGTGGGTGTGTTTTTGTGTGGGTGTGTTTTTGTGTGTGTGTGCCTGTGTATCTGAAAGGAGTGTCAATGGAAAAGAGAAGGGAAGGAAGAAGAAAGAAAGGAAGAAGAAAGAATTGTGTTTACATCTATACAGCTGGTTAGTTAAAAAAAAAGGTAGGAGAGAAATATGAGAACCAAGCTAATTGGGTTCAATTCTAGTTGGCACAAAAATGTACCACTATCTGGGTTTCTTGCCGTTTTTAGGCTCTGTTGTTCCAAAGTTGAATAACGATTAAGAATAATGAAATATTGTGATGAATCAATGAGTGAGGTATCTAAATATTGGTAAGTTCATTTTGTCATAGGCATGGATCAAAAATAAATATAAAATATAGCATTTCTGTAGTCATTTACCAATATAAATTGGCAAATGGTGCCATTGTTTTAGATACTGAAATAACAAGTTCTAAAATAGTTTTGGATTCACTTTTAGGATCAAATCCGTTATGGAAAAAATACAAATAATTATAATTAAAAAGATAGAGAAAGTATAAATAAAGGTATGAAAATACAAAGATAGTGAAGTATGTGAAAGGATGAAAATTGTTGGTGAAATATAAATAAAATGTTTTTTAAATTACAGTTTACTTTACAAATTTGGTCCTTCATCTAGTACAAATCATTATAGAAATAGTGATATTTCACTAGTCATAGCCATACACACACACACACACACACACATATACATACATACATAAATATATATACACACACACACATATATATATATTTTCCCCAGAGAAATAAAAATAAAGAACAATTCTTTACAAAAATGAAGATATTAGGATGGGTAATAATGTACAAGGGAAAGTGTCTTGTGAAGGAGCTCAATGAAACAGATATGCATACAATTTCTTGTACATTGAGAGGATATTATTTTACAGACTAAGTTAATAGTTCTAGATGGGTTGTGATTTTCATGTTTTCAGCCATTCAGTTTGGGTGAGAATTTTGTTTTGAAGTATTTCTCCATATTTTTCCTGAAGGAGGTGTTGTTTCTTGGGCATTTATAGAAGGGAAAGATCTTAAATTTTCCTTCTCCACATGCTTCTAAGTGTTCACTCAGTGGAACTTTTCGTAGTTCCTCCTGTCGGACATGTTGTCGGTGAATTCTGGCTCATTGGCATAAAGAATTTCCAGATGGGGTGACTGCAGGTTTTGGGATTTGTAGATGGGGTTACTACAGGTTCCACATTTACCATCTCCGCACTCTTTTATGAAGAATTCGGTTTTATTCTCTGATGAGAATTTTGCTCTTGTTAGGTGTTTCTTTAAGTTTTTTTTCTTGGCGTTTACTATTTTTTATAGAATATTTGTTTAGTAGGTTTCCCATTTTGGGGCTTTGTAGGATTATTGGTAAATTTGAACGTATAATGTGAAACATGTTGGTGATTGCAGGGTTGTGTGTGTTTATGAAAGGGATGATGTTTTCTTTGTTTTTCTTTTTTGGAGTTCTGAGTTGTGTGATGTCCAGTTTCCTTGCTCTTGCGATTCCATTTTCTATTAAGGTGAGTGGGTATTTTTGTTCTAGTAGGAAGTTTTAAGTTCATTTAGTCTTATTTGGTGTGTCTGTGAGTCGGTCACTAAGCTGCATATGTGTCTTGCTATACTATATGGAATGCTTCTTTTTATGTGGGATGGGTGGCAGGAGTAGAAATTTAAACATTGGTGTGTGTCAGTTTTTTTGTAGTAGATGTCTGTTGTGACGATGGAATTGTGTATCTTGATGTTGATGTCTGGGAAGGGAAGTTCGTTGTAGTTGGTATCTATTGTGAAGTGGATAGATGGGTGCAGTGTGTTGAGGATGTTGTAGAATGTTCGTAGATCTTCTTTCGATCTGTTCCAAAAGATGAAACAGTCATCGAGGTAGCATTTCCACTTTTTCTTGATGTCTTCTCTGAAGTTGTGTTCGAAGACGTTCCCTATTTCATCGTATAATTTGTTCTCAAGGAAACCCATCACTAGGTTGGCGTATGAAGGTGCAAATTTCGTACCCATAGCCGTGCCCTTTATCTGTTGGTATGACTTGTTAAATGAGAATGTGTTCTCTTCAAGTATTAATTGGGTGGCTTTGGTGATAAAGTCTGTTTTGAAACGTTTATCTAGGAGTTCCCTGTATTTTTCTACCCAGTATTTTATCGCTTCCAGGCCAAGGGTGTGTGTTATGTTTGTGTATAAGTTTGTGACATTGAAGCTTGCAAGTATAGTGTTTTCCGGAACCATATTTGGAATGTGTGTGAGGAAGTCTATGTCATCCCTTATGTAGCTTGGTATCAGTGGGCATAAAGGTTTGAGGAGTACAAGGTTTGCATAAAGGTTTGCGTGCGCGTGCACACACACAAAAATACACCCACACACTCTCTCCCACTGGACAATGATGCCAACATTTTGAAAAACAACTTTCTTTCAAACAATGCCACCTGGTTTTGCCATTTTTAAAAGGCCAAGAATAAACATGTTATTAAAAGAACTGACCAGCTGTAAACACAATTTTCTTTCTTCTTTCACCTTTCCTTCTCTTTCCCATTGACTCTCCTTTCAGATACACAGGCACACACACACATGCACACACACACACATACACACACCAACACAAAAACACACACTCTCTCACTTTTCCCTCCATTTCTCATCTTCTTTAATTATCCTATATATCTTTCTCCACCCCTACGCATTCAATAATACTATAAAAAGAGTCATCCTCTGAAAGTGAAATCATATTTGAAAAACCTACATTATTATTTTCTGCTGAGGTCAATTTTGCCTTTCATCCTTTCAAGGTCAATAAATTAAGCACCAGTGAAACACTGGGGATCAATGTAATTGACTAATCCTCTCCCTTGCAATTTCAGGCCTTCTGCCTTTAGTAGAAAGAATTATTATTACTATTATTATTATTATCATTATCATTATCATTATTATTATTATTATTATTATTATTATTATCATGATCTTCATCATTATCATTATCATCATCATTATCATTATTATCATCAACTTAGCCTTTCATTCTTCCAGAGAAGCTAAAATAAGTACCAGTGAAGCACTGAGGTTAATATAATTGACTATTTCCTCCCCACAAGATTTTTGGCCTTGTGCCAATGTAAGAAGTCATCATCATCATCATTAAACCAGACTACTAGAAGGAAATGAATGCTCAACAAGTTTATTTGATAAGACAAGTGCTTATGTGAGACTGGGAAAAGAGAGGTTAAATTTCTAAACTGGATAGGAAGAGAATAGGAGATAGAGAAGTGGAGTGTTTTTGTGCATGTGCATGTGTGTGTGTGTGTGTGTGCGTGTGTGTGTGTGTGTGTGCGTGTGTGTGTGCGTGTGTGTGTGTGCATATATGTCTATGTAAGTGCATGTAAAAATGTGGATGTGAGTGTGTATGTATGCATGTGTGCACATGTGTAGTAGGGTGAAAACTAAAAGTTACCATGAAGTAATATAGTCTGTTCTCTGCATAAAGAGGCCATATCTTTTATGTATGTTGCATGATGGGATGTGGAAATATGCCCAAAAGGTGAATGAACATATTGCTACCATCACACCATTCCCAGCTAGAATGATAATAACAACAAAAAACAAAAGCTGGAAACAATGTTGCTTCTCATTCCACATATGAAGGGAAACATATTACAACAACAAGAGCAACAACAACTACAGCTGCAGTAGTAGCAATAGCAGCAGCCACCATTGAATAATGTAGTCTCTTGCATTTCATAAATAAAAGAGAAAATGATTGTAGCTGGAGCACTTTTGATCCTAGATCTGCATTACCATGCCTAACCCAGGGCTAAACATAGTCAGCAGCAACCACTTATAATCTCATAATGAACACATTACTTTCACCACATTCTTCATCACAACCATCCTGCACCAACACAATAACATTCCCTACCTCCTATAACTTCATACTCGTAAAACACCAATAAAATCAATACCATCACTAAATCCACTACATCAAAAACCATTACAAGCATTATCAACAAAAACACAACTCTCTTCCTGCTTGGATGGCTTCCCCAATTCTCTGACTATACACTGTTCATTTTAAAATTTTCCACTAACCTACTACTGTCAAAGACGTAGAAACTCAGTGCTTGAAGTTTTTGAGACAAATTAAAAGGCTTTGACATTGCTAACATTAAAACTCTGGCTCTAGAACTATTCCATATTTTAAAAATATTTTGTTTCCTTTTCTGTCAAATTATTTCATTGATACCTAAAGAGAGCGACAATAGGTACCTGAACACTGAACAAGCATCCAAGAGATTGACAGTGAGGTTGGTGGCTTGTGCCCGGTCATTGCTACTGTAGTATGTCCAAGGCTATGACAGTTAATTCTTATTTAGCCCTTTCTACTTAACTATAAAACAGGTATCATAAAATGAGAACAACGCAGTGTTGCAAGAAGCAGTAGTATTATAAATTAGTCAAGTATTTCCTTCGCTAACAATGCTCAGTTCAATCCTCTTCTTAGCTGTGTAACCTGAAGAGGAGTTGAATTTTTCAGGTATCAACTAGATATCAATGGATTTGATTCTGAAGGGTTAACTAATTAACTTGATTGTCTCTGACAATAGATGGATAGAACAAAAAGTTATTTAAATAGCAATTCAGCTTTTTTGTTATAGTCTTTAGTGCTTTACTTAACATTGATTGAATTATTATCTATCTAATCAAGTATACACTTCTAGATTTTAATTTATCAAACAAATTAAGACTGCATTTTAAAAATTGTCACTCACCCCATTAATCTCAAACAAATAAACCATAACATTAATTTCTTTGCAAGGATCAAACTTTGAGCTACATATTTTCCTCTAATAATTCCATTCATCGACAAAAGACAACAAATTTAGAGATGAAAAACATTGTCATTTGGAACTATTTAGTATACACCTGATACTTTCTTAATTGGCCCCTTCCTCCTATCAAGGTGAGAAAAAGTAAAGATGACATTGATAGCATTTGAACTCAGGTTATATAAAAGTGCAAAACTAAAGACTATATGGAATTCAGTTTTTGTACTCTACAGATTCTCCTGCTCCACATCCTTTGAAAAACTTTCTTATGAGAAACCCTGAAGAATCTAAGCTACACACACTGAATCACACTAAAAGCTGAGGCTGCGCTAAGACAGTCCATACGATAATCTTTGTACACATCCAACCTTCTAACACACTGCACCTTATGATCATTGCCACCCTATTCTTAGTTTTGATGAAAATAATATATATCAGATATAAGATGAACAATTTTTCATATATCTGCAGATGGATATACTTTGGATACCTTAACAAGGTATTTCATGTCTTGCTACATACACCCTTACCTAAGCAATATGACTGATTAAGGCTGATCAAACTTCAACCAACTGGCATTCTATTGACTCCATTGGTAACTCCTTTATGCCAGAGTCATCTAGATGTTCTCTCTGTTATCTCTATATTGCTGTTGATGACTCTTCTCCCATAATGCACAGAGTTCCCATCATGATTATAATATTGGATCATAATCTGGTATGTAGCAAACAGAGTGATGAAAGTATCAAGTTTCTGCTGAGCCACGTCTGCAACACAAGGTCCAGTTTACAGCACAAACTATTTCACTTGGTTACTGTACTGTGATATGGAGAAAGCCTTTGACAGGGTCCTTTGCTTGCTCATCTGATGGTTGATGTTGAAGCTATGGGTAGATGAGTGGCTAGTGAGAGCCATCCAAGCCATGTACAAGAGAGTGGTGTCAGTAAGGTGAAAGTCAGTATAATATCAAATTTAGTGTGCAAGCAGGAGTTCACCAGGGATTGGTTTCTCAGCCTTCTCTTGCTTATCATAGTCCTTCAGGCAATAACAGGAATTTAAGACTTGTTGCTCTTGGAAGCTCCTCTATACTGATGATCTAGTTCTTCTGGCTGAATCTCTACTAGAATTAGAGAAGAAAATTCAGGTGTGGAAGCAAGGACTGGAATCAAAGGGCCTTAGAGTTAACTTAGTAACCTGCAAATTATTAGTAAGCAAGAAAGCAGACAAATTACTAATCCCTTCAGGGAAATGGCCCTACTTGATAAGTAGAAAAGGTAGAGGTAGAAATTCCATACAGTGTTCCCAGTGCAAGCAAGGGACATATAAGAGAGGGGGCAGTGAAATCACAGGAAGGTTAACAGAAAATGTAGTCTTAGTGTGTGGCAGATGTGCAGGTACAATAAACACTAACAATGTACAAAAAATAAACTTCCTCAAATGTTTAAGGGAATCCTTAGGGGTAGTAAATAGTTTCTGTTACCTGGGTGACCAAATCAGCAGTGGAGGAAGTTGCTCGGAAAGTGTAGTTGCTAGAATAAGTACCAGCTGAGCAAAGTTCAGAGAGCTATCACTTTAGTTTGTACAAAAGGACCTCTCTCTCAGAGTGAAAGGCAAATTGTATGAAGCATGTGTACAGACAGCTATCCTATGTGGCAGTGAAACATGTGCCGTGACTGTAGAGGACATGCAAAGGCTTGAAAGAAATGAAGCCAACATGCTCTGCAGGATGTACAATGTCAGTGTGCATGCATGACAAAGTGTAAATATTTTAGGAGAAAAATTGGGTATAAGAGGCATCAAATGTAGTCTGCAAGAGACAAGACTGTGCAGGTATGGTCATGTGATGTGTGTGCGTGAAGGCAGCTGCATAAAGGAATTAAAGAATTGTCATGCATTTTTGGGTAAGGCATTCATTTTATGTCCATGCTAGAATGAGTTAAATGTATACAAAATTGAGGTATTGTTTTACAGTCAGAGGATCTTTTTTAAAACGGGGGCCACATTTTTCATTAATGTTTTACGTCGTGTTTTTGGTACTGAAAGACTTTCAAACTTTGTATACTTATCTATTTTGTGTTATAGAACAGAAAAATATTTTTGTATTCGAATTTATTTCATGTAAAAAATTGTCTTATTTCGATAATTTCAACCAATCACTGACAAGTATTCAGTTGTTTACATTTACTCCTTTGGCTGATTAAGCGGTGTAAAGCGTATTTAATTTCCATAGCTTCGTTTTGCCTTTTTCTTTTTAAATTTGCTGTTTTACCCTAACCCTAACCCTATCACCAATAGAATTGTTTCAGAATCGTTTGTTTATGTAGTCGGCACTTAATGTATATCGGCTGAATGGCCGTCAGTGATTGGTTGAAATTACAGAAATACGACAACTTTAACATGGAATAACTTAGGGATTTCTTTTTTTTTAAGAAGACTAAGAGAAAAAGATGTTTTATATGACACATTCTACCAGTGTTCCAAGTTTCAAAGTGTTTCGTTAATGAAAAATGTGGTCCCCGTTTTAAAAAAGATCCCAGTCAGATGTCCTACCTGTTTTTCAAGTAAGGGCTCTCTTATTTTACATGTCTTTGAAGGTGCAAAGTGAGCGAATGATTTGTTGACAGAAGTGATGACAACAATACTGCTCATAGTGATTGACTTTTATAGATTGCAAATGTAAGTAAACACACACAAATACACACATACACAACAATCTTCTTTTGGTTTCCATCTACCAAATCCATGCACAAGGCTTAGGCCAGGGCTATAGCAGAAGACACTTACCGAAGGTGTCATGTAGTGGCACTGAATTTAAAACTATATGGTTGGTAACTGAACTCCTTAGTTACACAGCCACACCTGTGCATGAATGCTAGAAATCCTCATTCTCTGTTCTCTGAAGTCAATCCATCAACAAGTGGTCACAGATGCTCACAGACACTTTTGATTTTGAAATACTGAACAACTGAGCTTATCTATATATCTACAACTCTAATGTCAAGAATAAATAAGTATTTAAGCTTTCTTTTTTTCTCCTTATTAATCACTGCACACCTGAATCCCTTATCTCTTTATGACCAGTCTGTTTATATCAGAAGTTAACTAAACACGGATTTGAGTCATAAAATAATGAGTTCTGAATTTTTTATCATCAAAATTTGTAAGTTATAATACGTAACAATAAAAAGTTGAATATTCACCTGTGACAACAGGTAACATAGGAATAGACTCAGCAACAGCTCCTTTTAGAATTTGCACATCTCGGGTTGATAGATTTGTTGCTCTTTTCAAATCAGGATCAGATAAACTTAATATCTCAGGGAAAGATTTCAATTTTGCTGAATAAATGAAAAAATAAAAAGAGAAGAGAAAACACAATTATAAAATAATCAATATCATGTCTTTGTGAAAAATGTTGCTGTCATTAATATTGTAAGAAATCATTATGAATGGCAGAATTGACCGAGTTTTGGAAAAAATACCAGGTGGTATTTCTTCTGGCTTTTTAATTTTTGGGATTAAATCCCATTAAAGTTAATTTTTACCTTTCACTCTTCCAATAAAGTACCATTCAAAAAAAGTAAATTTAATTGGTTTAACCCTTCCTTCTAAATTTGTGACCTTGTGTCTATCTTAGAAACTATTAATCATTATTGAGGACAGAGAATGGAAGAATCAGCAGCACACTGAATAAAAATTCCTTACAGTATTCTGCCTCTTCTGCCTCTTTGTGTTTCCAGTTCAGATCTCACCAAGATTGACTTTGCTGTTACCCTTTTAGGGGCCATACAAATAGAGCAAGTCAAATATTGATTTCAAATTTTGGCACAAGGCTAGCAATTTCTGGGTGGAGGCTAGTCGATTACATCAATCCCAGTGCTCAACTGGTGCTTACATTATTGACCCCGAAAGGATAAAAGGTAAAGCTGACCTTGGTGGAATTTGAACACAGAATGTAAAGACAGACAAAAAGCTGTTAAGCATTTTGCCTGGCATGTAACAATTCTGCCAGCTTGCCACCTTAGAGCAAGTTAGATATTGGTCTCAATCTAATCAACTGTACTGTCCTACATATTGAGTGACCTTGTGGCGATGTTAGAAAGGAACATTATCCTTACTTTTGGATCTAATTACATTCCTTTACATTAGGTGTTCAGATTTCACTGTGATCATCTCCACCATTCAATATTCTAGTTGATAAAATAAGTATTTAGTCAAGTACTGTTGTTAATTAACAAGAATTACACTCTTTACTCACAAATTTCCTGCCTTATTAAAAACTATTATTATCAGTAATAATTAATTAGTGATATGTCAAAAGCAGTTGAACACTAAACTGGATGCATACCATTTTGAGTTCAAATACTGCCACAACTGACTTTATTCTTTTATTCATTCAGGTTTGACAAATATGTACCAGGAATTTAGAAAGTTTGATTTAACACTTTAGCATTTAAACTGACCATATCTGGCCAAAATATTCTGCCTGTTTTATGTTCAAACTGACCAGATTTGACCTTTCATACTTCCATTACAATATCATTCAAAAAACATTCAATCACATCATTGAAATCTTGAAACTATGAGATAATGCATGATTAATTCAAAACAATGTGAATAAATAAGCAATACATTTGAAAGACTAATCTGAATGCTAAAGGGTTAATCAATTATGTTTGAGACATTGTACCAAAGTAGGAAAATCATGTTTTTATAAATACTTTCTGCAAATATTCAAATATAATTTCAAGCAAGAACCTTGTAAAAATGACTACAAATGACTAAAAATGACCACAAATAATGTCTAAGCAAAGGCTTAGACATTATTAGTCAGAGTCCATAATAAAATAGAAAATGCATAAATAGACTTCAGAGAAATACATTTTTATTTTATACACAAACTTAACACATACTTATACGCATACTCTGTTCCTAAAATAATAACACCAATAATGATTGACTTATTCTCTGGAGAAAAAAAAAATCTTCTTCATAAAAAAATAAATTTAGATGTCCACAGACTATCTAATATAAAGGAGATACATACTCATGGGAAAAAAAAAAACTAGCTAATAAAATATAAATAATAAACAGTGAAAAATATAAACAAAGGATAAATGTCAAATAACAAAATATTCAAAAAATCAAACTACAAATACAGATTTCTAAAGTTAACAAATATATTTCTAACATTATAAAACCACAAGAAATGAAAGGCAATACCCTTACCCTAAAAAAAAAACTAAATAAAAAACTAAAAGTAAAACTTGTATGCTTATAGTTTGCTAACCAACAAAATGTAAACTACAATGGTACTAATAAAATATGAACACAATAGATTATGAGAAATATCTGATGGTGGGTATAGTAAGATAGTAATAAAATGATTGAATAGATCTACCTTCAAGACTAGTTGGAGTTCTCAAAAATAGCTAGGAAACAGATAATAGATATTAACCAAATAAATTATACAACAGACATAGTAATCACAAAAGGAAATGGATACTGTCTCAAAGGCCATCATGATGAAGCATCTAAACCCACATTAATATCAAAGAAAGACATTTTGATTAGAAAAAAAGAAAAAGAAAAGATATACCAATTATTATAAAATTTTGACATAAAAACCTACAAGTGAGATAAAAAAAAAAATGTAAGAAATATATGGGAATATAATGATGGGAAAAATTTATGAAGTAGAAGAATGTCTGAAGCACAGAACCTTTATAAAAATTACAAAAAAATCCAGATAGGAAAAAGCAGTAATACTTATACGAACAGAAGAAAGAGGTTTTATGGAGAATTATGTGGGCACAGGCATGACCGTATGATTAAGTTTGCTTCCCAGCCATATAGTTTCAAGTTCAGTCCCACTGTACTGCTTCATAGGTGTCTTCTAAATTAGCCCCGGGCTGACCAATACCTTACAAAGCAGAAACTGTGGAATCCTGTAATGAGGTGCATTTTTGTGTTGTGTTAGTCTGTTTATGCCCCCATAACTTACCAGTTCAGCAAAAAGAGTCCAACAGAATAAGTACTAGATTTAAAAATTGGTACTGAAATCAATTTGCTTGACTAAATCCTTTAGAACAAATAAAAGAATAAGAATAAACCTAAAGTCAACTGACCATCAACAAGAAAAGCAGAAGAATTTTGGAGAAGTATACAAAATTATAGAGAGCAGCAAGGCCCATAATGAGCAACAAATCCGAAACAACAACAATAAGAAAGGCTGTTCTGATGTTCATCCATTTCTTATTTATTCTATTACTTTATTGTTGGAAAAGGGTAAAAGAGGGGACAGCTTGTTGGAAAGGGGTAAAAGAGGGGACAGAAAGCAACATTAAGTCAAATAAAGACAGCAATGACAGCAAAAAGTGTGTGCACAGTACACAATTGCTGGCACTCCGTCGCTTACGATGTCGAGGGTTCCAGTTGATCCAATCAATGGAACAGCCTGCTCGTGAAATTAACATGCAAGTGGCTGAGCACTCCACAGACACGTGTACCCTTAATGTAGTTCTCGGGGATATTCAGCGTGACACAGTGTGACAAAGCTGACCCTTTGAATTACAGGCACAACAGAAACAGGAAGTAAGAGTGAGAGAAAGTTGTGGTGGAAGAGTACAGCAGGGTTCGCCACCATCCCCTGCCGGAGCCTCATGGAGCCTTAAGTGTTTTCGCTCAATAAACACTTACAACGCCCGGTCTGGGAATCGAAACTGCGATCCTATGACCGCGAGTCCGCTGCCCTAACCACTGGGCCATTGCGCCTCCATACAGTACACAATATATACACACAAAAAGACAGAAAAAATGAACAGTGAAAATGCCACAGAGGAAAGGGTGAATAGGCATGTAAGGAGTAATGTTGGCAAATTTTGGGAAGCATGGAACTTTTGAAGAATGTAATGTTCTGACAGCTAACAATCATCATGGATAGTTTATTTCATGTTTCAACAATTCTAACCAAAAGTTAATGAATGATAAATAAAAATAAATTTTCCCAACATGTGAATGTAAATATATTCTGCTAAGTATTATAGCCAGTAATATATGAAAGAAATTGTGTTGTTGTTATGTATCTATGAGTGTGAAAGTATTTTAATAGTATTCCTTTGAATTTTTTTTTTTTCCTTTTTACATATAACCCATATTTTTGTTATTGTATTTCATTTCTTTGTACGACTACTTTCATTTTTTGCACAACCACAATTTATGTATCATATATCCAAATAATTAACTGAAAAAGTAAAACTTGGAAAAACAAATACAACCCCCCACCCCCACCCTTTTTTGTGTTATTTTGCTTCATAATCATTCATCAAAAATTAAGAATTTCTAGTTTTTGTAGTTTCTGAATTATTAGAGAAGACACACAAACAGTTTATAAAACAAACTGAACAGAAACAGAAGTATTTAATTTTTTAATGGTTGGATATATTTGATGAGAGAAGATGATATATTTGATGATAATAGTAGATTCAAAGAAGCAAAAAGGAAGGCAGCTGATCCCCACAAATACCGTGAGTACTGCCTCCTATTCTTTGACTTATTAATTAGTCAGCCTTCACATTCAAGTGATTATGGTTTAGTAGCAGGTACCATGTTTTTGCCAATCATTTTAGGAATTTATGTTGTCATAAGCAGACATTTATACTCTCAGTTTGTTCACTCTTAATTTGGCAGAATATCCAGGTTGTAATAGTTGGAAGGAGTAAGGGTAGCAGCAACAACTGGCTAGTTCTCATTAGTAGACTAGAGCAACATAGAAAGAAGTGCTTTGTCCAAGGACACAGTGTGCTTTCCTGTCCAGGAATTGAACCCATGACCTTATGATCATGAGTCAAACACCCTAATCACATACAAGGTATAAACACCCTAACCATATATACAAGGTATAAATAGGAAGATAGTATAAAAATAGAAACCTAACAAATCAGAAAGTATAGGCACTTTATTTGTAACCATTGATTCGAGTTTGATCTCACTGCACAGCACCTTGGACAAGCATGTTTTTACCAGAGCCTTTTGTTGACCAGTAAGCAAAATTGAATAGTTAGGAATTTTACTGAAGCCAATTGTATAAAAACATGTGTGTATGTGTGTGTGTGTGTGTATGTGTGTGTGTGTGTGTGTGTGTGTGTTGAATATCAACAAAAGATATACATATCAGCAAGATAACAAACCAATGTGTCAGACAAAAACACTTTGTGGTATTCCTTCTACCTAAATTACACACACTCCCTTATTACTTAAAATCTGAAATGAAGTGATTGGTTCACGGGGGGGGGGGGGATTGTAACCAATGATACTATTGTTAACAAAATGTATGACATATCAAAATAAAATAGATAAAATCATTTAAATAAGAGTAACCCAATACATCAAAGAACCAATAGCTAAAAGGTTTCTAGAACTGATAAAAATAAGCTGAATGAAACAGTTGTAAAAACATTTAACAGTCTAACAAAAAAATTTGAAAACAAAAATGGCTTACTGAATAAATAAAACCCATCCTAATTCTACGAAAATAAAGAAACATCAAATCTCTAAAAGAAGATAATTTGTCTATTTACAAACCTTCACATGAATTCTTGCACAAATGATAAATTGTAAGATGATGGAAAGCAATATTCTTCTTAAAGAGAAGTCATAAAGATTTAGGGATTGTGAAGATCAACCACGTATTAGACAATAGATAAATAAATTAATAACTCTTTTATCTTATCCTTGTTGCAGTCATTAGACTGCAGTCATGCTGGGGTACCACCTTGATGGGTTTTCATCAAATGAATTGATCACAGAATTAATTTTTTTAAAGCCTGGCACTTATCCTATTGGTCACTTTTGTCAAACCACTAAGTTATGGGGATGTAAAGAAGCCAACACTGGCTGTCAAGCAGTGGTGGGTGACAAATACAAAGACACACACATGTACATATATATGTCCCCACCCCTCTCTCTCTCTCTCTCTCTCTCTCTATATATATATATATATATATATATATATATATATATGATTGGTAGAAGCGTGTGGCTTAGTGGTTAGGGTGTCAGCATCATGATCGTAAGATTGTGGTTTTGATTCCTGGACCGGGCAAAGCATTGTGTTCTTGAGCAAAACACTTCATTTCACGTTGCTCCAGTCCACTCAGATGGCAAAAATGAGTAGCGCTGCGATGGACTGGCGTCCCGTTCAGCTGGGGAACACATACTCCATTGAAACCGAGAAACCGGGCCCATGAACCTAGCTAGGCTTTAAAAGGTGCATTTATATATTTTTTATATATGATTGGCTTCTTTTAGATTGTCTACCAGATCCATTGGTTGGCCAGAGGCTATACAGTGAAAGACACTTGCCCAAGGTTCCATGCAATGATGCTGGAATGAACCGGAATGGACTAAACAGAATACAGTATTTACAGATGAGAGAAGAGGTGAGCAATACATATAGTAGTACTTAATACATTAGATCTTTATAATATTAACATTCAAAGTTTCTTTGTTTGTGTGTTCTATAATTTTAGCAAAACTATACATTGTGCCAATAAAATGTTCCAACAAATGTACTCTTAGATACACAATCTTTTACTTAAAATATCTTCCACTTCATCCATCAACCTAAAACTCTGAAAAACCAAGACTGTTGTTGATTATTGTTTTAATACAGACCAGTAATTTTGAGCTGTTCAAGAAATGTAAAAATTCATGAATAACATCAACACACACACACACACACAGACATATACCCATACACACACTCACTCCCCAACAAACACATAGGAACATACATCGACTGAGAGAGAAAGGGGGAAACTCCTTTTAATTTGCATTCTCTCGAGTTAGAGCATTTTAACTCTTTAGCATGTAGATTATTCCATCATATATATTACTTATTTATTCACATTGTTTTCAATTAATCTAACATTATCTTGTAACTTTGAGATTTTGATGATGAGATTATTTATTTTTAGAATGGCACTGCAGGGTAGGTGTGAGAGGCTTGAACTGGTAAGTTTGAAGCTAAAACAGGTAAAATATTTTGGCCGGATATGGCCACTCTAAATGCTAAAGGGCTGAAGATTCATGCAAACAGACATAGATATCTATAATAAGAAAAAAAACACTACAATGATTTATTTTTAACAATGCTAGCTACATAATATTAACTTTAAGTTTCTACTGATGGTATCAACTGGAATCAAACTCAAAACCATGTGGCTATGAAACAATGTCTACACCACAACATTTGTTCCTATGTTGAATTATATCCTTTTTTTTCATACAGTTTACATACTTAAAGTAATATATAACCCATACATACATACATATATTGGGTCATCCCATAAATAATGCAGTTTTTTTATACTTCTTTTATTTTTCAAAATTAAGATAAACAAAGTTCTTTTTTAATCTAAAATATACTCTTCATTTTCTACAATGTTCTTCCAGCTATATGGTAGACTTGCAAGGAACCTCTTCCAAAATTCACTTGTCCGTAATGAAAAATACTCCTCCAGTACTATTCTGACCTCATCTACAGAATTCATATTTTTTCTGTCCAAATGATTTTGAAGACTGCAGAATAAATGATAATCAGGTGGAGCAATGTCTGGCAAATATGGTGGGTGGGGCATCATTTCCCATTCAAACTGCTCCAGCCTTTGGAATGTCACCTCGTTGTATGTGGCCGAGTATTATCCTGATGGAAGAACACCTTTCGTCTTGAAACCAAAAATGGTCATTTTTCTTCTAGTGCTGACCTAAGCTGCTCAAGTTACTTGCAGTAGATTTCCTTTCTTATCGTTTGGTGTGGGTTTAAAAGTTCAAAGTGGACTAAACCTTTCATATCCCACAAACAGATAGCAATAACTTACGTAGGTGAAAACCTTCTTTAACCTGGGGTGCTGGTATTTCTCCTTTCCCTACTCACTATTTTCAGCACTTGACATTTTTATAGAGGACCCATTTCTTGTCATGAGTCACCATTCGGTCCAAAAAAGATTCATTCATGAGACGTGACAACAAAGAAGAGCACACATTTACTCTCTGTGTGTGGTTAGACTTGGAAAGTTTGTGAGGAACCCATTGACCCAGTTTGTTAACTTTTCCGACGGTGTCAATGAATGGTTGAGTGACCAAATCCAAGCTTCTCTGCTAGTTCCTCAACAGTTACAATGGGAATTTATTCCAACCAGGGTTTGTAAGACATCCTCATCAAGCTCTACAGATCTTCCAGGATGAGGTTCTAGGCTGTAGTTTCCAGCTCGGAATTGCTGGAACTACCGTTGACACTGACTTATGCTTACTGTCTGATCCCTATATACTGCATTAATATTCCTTGCACTTTCTGTTGCGTTGTTGCCTTTATTGAACTCATAAAGCAAAATATGCTAAATTTGCTCCTTTGTCACTTCCATTATAGCTTTGAAAAAATAACTGTTAAAATCGAACAGCACTCTTCAAAACTTGCACTAAGAAGGCAAAATTACTACCTGCTTTTATAGTAAGTTGATGCAGGTAGGTTATTCCATCCCCCACCCCAACTTTTAGTTCATGCAATTGAAAAATAAAACACATTATTTATGGGATGACCCAATAAATATGTATGCATGCATACATACATCCATACACACATACATACATATATACAGGTTGGTGTTAGGAAGGACATCCAGTCGTAAAAACCATGCCAAAACAGACACAAAAGTCTGGTGTAGTCTTCTACCTGGCTGGTTTCAGCACGAGAGGTGGACATTAAATGAAGATGATGATGATGATGATACAGGGTTACCCATTTGCAGCTGAGTGGACTGGAGTAACATGAAATGAAGTGTTTTGCTCAAGAACACAATGCACCGACAGTCTGAAAATGAAACCATCATCTTGAGATTGTGAGTGCAACGCCCTAACCAGTAGGCCAAGTGCCTTCACACACACACACACACACACACATTAAAGGATGATTTCAGGACATTGACTCTTATGGAGGAGTTGACAATGGACCGAGATATCTGAAACCTTGCTGTACTCAAGAAGACCCATCCTCCACACCAGAAGTGCTAATGTCACTTCCCCTGCTGAAGAGGATTAGCTAGCAAAAGACCTGTGCTGTTGCCATGTAAAAAGCACCCAGCACACTCTGTAAAGTAGTTGGTGTTAGGAAAGGCATCCAGTCATAGAAACCAATCCAAATCAGACTGGAACCTGGTGCAGTTCTTTAGCTTCCCAGCTCTGGTCAAACAGTCCAACCCATGCCAGCACAGAAAATGGATGTTAAAGAAGGATGACGATGATGATGATGACGATGATAAATTTTGAATTAGAAGCATCTCTAATAATATAAACACTGATTAACTGCGGAATTTTGTCCCAGGAAAGTCCCTTTCAGGCATCAAGTATTAAAAAACGGTTAATACCTCAAAACCAGGTGAAATAAAATGATCTGTAGGTGAATGAGAATGGTAGATATTGATATTTCGCTGTTGTCTCAGCTCATTGGCAACATATACTCAAGTCACCTCCGAAATGAATTTGCATCACTAGGTGAGATATATATGCTAATAGTTTAAACCTGTCAGCTGATGTGCAATGGTGCTGCACAAGTAAAACAAAAGTTTTGAATGAAAAGCAGCTCTAACACACACACGTGGGCACACACACACACCAGTCTAACTTCTTTATTTTTCTATTTCTAGGTAGAAATTTCTTTATGATTCTGAAAAAAAAATTGTTTAAAATTTTCTCTTTTTGCCTACCCTTACACTTCCTGTTTAGTGTACATAACCAACCATAACTTTTCTATTTGACATTTTTCCTTTTTTTTAAGGATTTTTATGTATTAAACATAAAAGATGGATTAACTCCCGTGAGAAAAGAAATTGGTTTAGAGTTAGGGTATAAGATTAGGATATCAAGTAAGGTTTTAAGGCTGGGGTATAGAGTTTAGGGTTAGAGTTGTGTGGATAGGGGGAAAGAGAGCAAAAAAGCTCCCAGTACACTTTGTAAAATAAATGGTGTTAGAAGGGCATCCGGTATTAGAAACCATGCCAAAATGAACACAGGAGCAAGATGCAGTCCTTGATCCATCAGATCCTGTCAAGCTGTACAACCCATGCCAGCATGGAACATAGACATTAACTGATGATGATGATGTTGATGATATATTGTATATAAAATAATTTTGATATTCAACTTAGACACACACACACACACACACACATACACACACAAATTGAATATTGATAACATTTCTGTGTTTTCTTAACACTATATATCTTTAAAACAAATCTGTCTTGATGAAAATCTGAGGCTCCTGGTCTTTAAATAATGGATAAGTATGTGATATTAATAATGTTTACATTATTGAGCTGCTTCTAATGCATAATTTAATTTATTCTACATGAGTTATATTATTTTAGAAAGTGAAAAAGAAATGTGTACATCTATTTCAAATAATATACTCATTGTGTTCAAAATAATACATTTATATACGATTATGATCATTTCTCATTCGATAGATTGGCTACCAGTGGTGTGCTTTGTTTCCCAGGCAGTGCTAGGTATTCTTCTAGTTAGTCTATAAAACTAAAGTAAGGCAGCAAGCAGGCAGAATTGTAAGCACACCAGGCAAAATGACTAGTGGCATTTTGTTTGACTTTACTTCTGAGTTCAAATTCCACTGAGGTTGACTTTACCTTTCATCCTTTTGGGGTTGATAAAATAAGTACCAGTTGAGTATTGGGGATGATGTAATCAACTTACCTCCCCTCCTCCAAAGTTGTTAGTCTTGAAATCAATATATAAAACTAAAGTGAATGTTAGAAATAAGGTTATATGTATCAATGCTCTAGTTGACCCAATAAGAAGTCAGTTATAATATACTCATGCTGCAATGAAGTGAATTTTTGAAAAGAGAAATACCAGCTGAGACAAAGAGGATGTATTCATTCATTTAGATCAAAGTAATTTTTATCGATGTATTAAAGTATTAAAATGTGTCCTTTCATTTTTAGGGGTTATGATTTGAGTGGGATTTGCTAGCATTTCTACTACTCTCAGGTTGAGCATCCATGTAGAGCAGTGGTTCTCAAGCATTTTTACCTATAGACTCCTTTGATTACTATTTTATTCTGGTGGACCCCCATAGCTATTCGATGTTTGAAATCTAGTTTTATAGATATTTCTTTCAAAATTCTTATTTTGTTTTCTACACATTCACTTGTGTAGGCTAAACTGTGTAAAACATGAGAGAAAGAAACCTAGTTGTTTCTTATATCTGAAGTAAAAAATTTTCAGGGACTCATAAAATACTACTGTGGACCCAATTCACTATTTTGCTTGTGTAGACACTCCAAAATCTTATATGACCACAAGGGGTCATATGGATCCCCATTGAGAACCACTGATGTAGAGGTTCTCTTGCTCTCTTTTACTTGTTTCAGTCATTTGACTGCGGCCATGCTGGAGCACCGCCTTTAGTCGAGCAAATCGACCCCAGGACTTATTCTTTGGAAGCTTAGTACTTATTCTATCAGTCTCTTTTGCTGAACCGCTAAGTTATGGGGATGTAAACACACCAGCATTGGTTGTCAAGCGATGTTGGGGGGAACAAACACAGATACACAAACATATACACACATATACATATATATATATATATATATACGACGGGCGCCTTTCAGTTTCCGTCTACCAAATCCACTCACAAGGCTTTGGTTGGCCCGGGGCTATAGTAGAAGACACTTGCCCAAGGTGTCACACAGTGGGACTGAACCCAGAACCATATGGTTGGTAAGCAAGCTACTTACCACACAGCCACTCCCGCGCCTTGTTGATTTATTGTTAAGTAGTCAAAGTAATCCAAGTAAACCCATAATGCAAAAGATATAAATCAAACATTAGGGTTCTACACCAAAATTCAGCCTACCAAAATAAACCATTGCCAAAAGTGGCATCAATCCCAGTATAGCCTATTTCATCAGCTTATGTAAAAAAAAAAATTAAAAAAAGCCTCTACCTCTGCTTTTTAATTTTATTGAGGCAATTTTAGTTTTCATGAAAAGAAGTAGGAAGGAAAAGTACAAAGCCTTAAATATCTTATATCATTTTTCAACATTCCTGTTGAGAAAGAACACAGTCAAACTGAAAATAGAATAAGATGTTGATACGTTAGCTATACACCTAGAAGGTCAAGTGACCAACTTATCATCAAACACAGTTTTGTTGGTTTGAACTATATCAATGTCAATGAAGAAGTTTGTTCATTGAATTAATCTTTCCACAAGTCACAAGATGTCAAAGTCCTACAAATCTCAGCTGTTCATTCTTACCCTCTTTTTAGTTTTTGTTTGTTATGCAAGCAGAGAAAGGGATAATTTCGCTACCAGAGAAACACAAGTATTAAATACTTCAGATTACCTTTCAACATTCCTGTCTAGAAATGGAATATCTCTGGGCTTAGATTTCTCTGTGTGTGTGTGTGTGTGTGTGTGTGTGTGTGTGTGTGTGTGTGTGTGGAGAGAGGGGGCAGTGAGGGAGTGATCTATGAGGAAAAAACCCCAACAACAATGAAGAAGTGAGTATAAAAGGTGAAAGAGAAGAATTGAAGCTCATAAAGCTTAGATTAAATTATTCTAGAACATTTAACAGTTCAAAGAGATGAAGGTGAGGAGAAACTCTATGACAGATGCAAAAATTTATCTTACAAAATATGTCCATTGCTGATGAATTAGAAGTTTTTTTTTTATATTTCATTTTTTTTTTTAACTAGTAGTTAAACTGAAGTTTGCAGAAAAAATATAAAAAAAAGAACCTCCCATAAAAACTCCAACATAATTAGGGGCTATAAACTATTCAGAAAAGGAGTAGAAAACAGAGATTGTGTTTCTGAGAGAGAGAATTGGAGAGAAAGAGAGGTTAGAATGAGTGTATGTGAGTGTGTATGTGTGTGTATGTGTGTGTGTGTGTGTGTGTGTGTGTGTGTGTGTGTGTGAGTACAACTTGAACAGAATATTCTGTGAAAGTAAGAGTAAGATGGTTAAGGAAAGATAAGACGAAGAGAGTGAAAAGTATTTGAGAAAGGCAGATGGGCAGTCAGTGAGGAACAGACAGATACATAGATAAATAGACAGACAGATAGATAGATAGATAGATAGATAGATAGATAGATAGATAGATAGATAGATAGATAAATAGATAGATAGAGAGACAGATAGATAGATAAATAGATAGATAGATAGATAGATAGATAGATAGATAGATAGATAGATAGATAGATAGATAGATAGATAGATAGATAGATAGATAGATAGATATGCTGCAATGCCTCGAGTAATCAATAAATTATAAGGAAGTGACTAGAAAGGATGATGCTCTGGAATAAAAAAAAAAAATAAAACACTACAGAAAAGAAACTTTGTTTATGAAATACTATTCTCAAATTGAGAACTGATAAAGGTGAAGGATGATAATGATGTTGATGATGATGGTGATGAGGATGATGATGATGGTTATGATGATGATGACGACAACGATGATGTAGATGAAAAAAAAGAGTGTAGAAGAAAAGGAGAGGATAAGAATGATGGTAAAGATGATGAGGGTGATGATGATTGCAATGATAATGACGATGGGGGAGGAGTAGGAGGGGAGGGGAGCAGGAAAATAGTGTGATTAGAAGAAATGAAAACAAAAAATACCATGCAAAAAAAAAAAAAAAGAGAAAGAAATAAAAAAGGAGATTGAAAAAGAAAGATAAACTTCTTTTTGCAAACATTCCCCTAATGAGAACCTGATGAATGCAATTTCTAATTTGACAGAATCTAAATTCACATGAAACCTGCCAGCAGCATGGTAGCAACATGGATTAGAGTCTTCAAGTTCTTGGATAAACGCCATTGAATTTCTGACTGCTGCTGTTCAAGATTTACTTAGCTTTTCCTGCAAATCATCACTTTCTTCAACACCAGATATCATATTACACACTTTTCTCTCTCCCTCTACGTATGTCCTCTGTGCCAGTGTCCTGTCTGTCTCTCTCTCTCCCTCTTCTTTCGCTTTCTTCTTTTGATAACCCCTCTACTCCTACACACTCTCTCTCTCTCTGCTTGTCTATCAGTCTCTCTTCCTCTCTTTTGTACATAATCCTCCTTTGTTTGCTCCCTCTCCTCCCACCCTTCATTTACACACACACTTACTCTCTTTATCTCACATGCCTCTTTTGCTTGCTCCTGCTACTCTCACCCACTCATTCACTCTCTCTCTCTCTCTTTCTCTGCTTGTCTGTCAGTGTCTCTCTCACACACTTTTATCTACTCCCTCTATTCCCATTCTCCAGCTGTCTCTTTACATCAGTATCTCTCACTTGCATCTTTTGCTTCTTCTTCCTCTCTCAAAACCTCTTCTCGCCACCTTTATTGCTTCCTCAAATTATCTCACTCCTTCTCTCTATCTTTCTCTGCCTATATCTTCCCCCTCACACCTTCAAAAATTGCATTCGATTCTCCCACACCTCCCATTTATGCTCTCTTATATTTCACTTACTCTTTCTACCTTTTCTCTTGCTTTCTTTGTTTTTCTCTCATTTTCTACATTTTCACTCATTCCTGTTGACTCCAATCTTTCCCCAATTCACTCAGCATCTTATTGTCTTTCTTTCTCTTTTCTTTCAATCTTTTATTTGCTCACTCACTCATTTTCTCTCTTTCTTTCCCTGGCTTCCAGAGATGTATTTTCTTTGTTCTTTATCTTTCTACCTTTGCAGTATCTCCTTCTTTTATCCATATCTCCATCTTTTATTCTCTCTCTCTCTCTCTCAACTAAACCTTTTGGTATGATACCAATTTCCTCTACTCCTATATAATATTTCACAGTAAGTACAGCATTATTAAAAAAAAAAAGAAGAAAAAGAAAGAAAACAAACCTTTCAGCTACTATTTACAGATTAGTTTATCTTACAATAGAAGATTCAGTGATTTGTAAAGGGAAAGATTCATAACATAGACAGAAACAGTTCAGATTTGTAGCAGAGAAGTTGCTGGAAATGCTTTGTCATTGATTCCTTACTAAAAAAAATGTAAGAACATTTGTGACATTAGTCAAAACAATTCCAAGTGGGGAGCAAAACCAGGTCATGTATTGAGTTTAACCACAAATAAATCAAAAGATTGCAGTTGATAAGACAGAAAGCCTGATTTTTGGTGGGAAAAAGAGAACAGGTAACCAAAGTGAGTCTGACCTATCACATGAGTGTAGGTATTACAATCATGTGATTCTGTATTCGATACCACTACATAGCAGCTTGGATATCTTCTATCAAAGTCTTGAATTAACCAAAGTCTTGTGAGTCAAATTTGTTTGGTGAAAACTGTGCAGAAACCTGTCAGGTGTGTGTGTGTGTGTGTGTGTGTGTGTGTGTGCATGTGTGCATGCAAGTATGTGCATATCATCATTTTCATTGTTATTGTTTTTAACATTCACTTTTCCATGCATGCTTAGATTAGTTGGGATTCATTGAAGCAGATATTCTATGACTTGGATGCCCTTCCTGTCACCAACCTTCATGTTTCCAAGTAAGGTAATATTTCTCCATGGCCAGTTGCTTTCACAAAAGACTGGAAGCAAAGGACACAACTCATATGATGGTGGTATTTGTACACATGCTTCGTACAATTAATATCATGACAAAGGGTCACAAACATACATACATGCACACACATGTACAAGGATGGGCTGAAAAGTTCAGTCTGACTATCAAGAAGCAATGCTAGACCTGTGAAATCTTGCTTGTATTAATTTCAACTCTTCTTATTAATAACTTCATTGTTTCTTTTCAGGTAAACTGACATCTCAGTGTTCAAAAAAGACTTATAGCTTTGATAGTGTTCACCACATAGATGACAGGAGATTGACCATAAATCAAATAGCCAATGACATTAGCATATCCTATGAGAGAGTTGGGAATATTTTGTACAATGAAGGTTTTTGTTTGGTGAGTATCACATCTTCTGACACCTGATCAAAAGCACACCAGGCTGATGACACCATGGGAAAATCTGACATTGTTTCAGGCAGGTCAAGCTGATTTCCTTGAATGTTTTCTAACCCAGAATGAACATTGGTTTCATCACTTTGAACCAGAGACAATCCATGCAGTAGAAACACCCCTCCTCACCTATTCCAAACAGAGCAAAGGCCATTTCATCTGCAGAGAAGGTGCTGGCCTAAGTTTTTTGGGATGCAAAAGGCATTGCATTTATTGACTATCTTCAAACAGGCCACACCATCAATGGAGAGTGCCTTGCCAACTTGCTGTGGCAGTTACAAAAAGCTATCAAAACCAAATGCCCAGAAAAACTGACACAAGGGGTCTCTCTTGTTTCATCAGTGAGGCTTTGAACTGGTTGATCACCCAGCGTATTCTGATTTGGCCCCATCTGACTATCATCTGTTCTCCAACATGAAAAAAACACTTGCAATACTGGTGCATTGCAGTGATGATGACATCATATCTGCTGTTGATGACTCTTTTAACCATCAGGATGAAAGCTTCTACACCAATGGGATCCAAACACTGCAACACTAATGAAAGAGTGTGGACTGCAAAGGGGATGATGTTGAAAAATAAACCTCATTTGGTCACGTTCCATGAGAGTATCTTGGATAGCCTATGAACTTTTCAGCTGACCCTTGTATGTTTATATTTCATCATTTACTTGATTTAATCATTGGATTGCAGCCGTGCTGGGGCATCACCTTGAAGGGTTTAGTTGTACAAATAAAATCCAGTATGTATTTATTCTATTAGCCTTTTTTGTCAAACCACGAGGTTACAGGGAAATAAACAAACCAATATCAGTTGTCAAGTGGTGAAAAAGACTAACATAAACACAAACACACACACACTACACACACATATAAACACACATAAACACACACAACTGGCTTCCACACAATTTCCAGCTACCAAAGTGACTCAAAAGGTATTGGTCTGCCCAGAGCTAGAGTGAAAGACACTTGCCCAAGGTGCTGTGGAATGAGACTGAACCTGAAACCACATGATTGCAAAGTGAGCTTCTTAACAACACAGTCATGCCTGGGACTTCTTCCAGTTTTCATCCACCAAATCTACTCACAAGGCTTCTGTCAGTCCAGGGCTGTAGTAGAAGTGTTTTAGAATACAGATCATATGTTTAGGCTGTAAATCTTAAGGCTGAAAGCTATATTAATAAACTTTTCCATTTTATGGGTAATTTAGTCTGTTAATATAAATTGTATCACACAAAGAGCACAGATCACTAATAGAGTCAAACTGAGACAAGTGACCAGTGAGCTGTGAAAAGTGGCAGCATGTCACATATTATTTGAAGTCTTTCAAAATTAATTGAAAAGATGAAAATTCTCACCACTATATGAGTGAAAAAATTTGAAATACAGCTGCAATATGTGAGGATGTATTAAAAGATTTAGTTCAATAATATATTTTTCACACTTATTGAAATGAAAACTACAGAGGCTAAGGCCGAAATAAACTGAAACATCGTCGTGCACTGAATATGTCCATCAAACATCAATTTCGAGGATAGATTGATGCTAATTTAGTTCTTATCCTTGTGAAATTTCAGATTCAAAATTGAATAACACCATCATACCATAATTAGCCTAAATGAATTGAATGACACAACAACCTCTCGTTCTAGTGAATTTCGATTTGTATTTTCCATATTTTGAAATATAATCTTACTTTTTCAAGGCACACCTAATTACATCTTACAGCACACAGTTTGGGAACCAGTGGGTTTGAGTGTTTGATTCAAGATCATAATGTCATGGATTTAATTCCTGGACTAGGTAACATGTTGTGTTCTTCAGCAAGGCACTTCCTTTCACAATGTTCCAATGCATTCACCCGAAAATAAATACCAGTTGAGTGCTAGTGCAGCTTTCTCTTCCTCCCTCCAACTGTCACACTCTAGATGTGTCATTGGATCAAAGAATGGAATAGTTGAGACAGTGTCTGTGCATGCTCATTACTACATAGGCATCTAAGCAATTAGCAAATGCACAGTACATGTTATCACAACACATCTGTTCACTGGCTCTCACACAATTGCAATAATGGATTAATTCCAAATATTTGGTCAACTACTGTGTAATCAGCCAGTTTGAGATAAATTAATACTGCTCAAAATAGCAACAATAACAGCCAGATTTTATTTTTTACACTGCTTTCACAGATTCCCAAGACTTTTTGTCACCATCAAATTCCATTATTATGAATTTGAATTGGGAGCTTGGGTCATAGTGCATCTTTCATTAGCTGATTACAGAACCATGGATGCCACCCCTAAGGATGTGTTGCAGTTACTCTCTTGATAGAGCTTGGAGGTCCTGACCATTGATCTTCTAGGATTCCTGCACTCAGCATCAAAGTAAGAAGCACCATTAGCTCAGTTGATTTCTTCCACTACCTCTTCTCAATCTGCCATGCTGCAGTCCCATGACTTCGCAGTATCCCTGGCAAAGTGGCCGAATGGGTACTGTGCTTTGCCAAAGGGCAGTTGTAACTATGCAGAGCATGGTTGTTATTCTGTAGGGAATTTTCAAAACACTTGCATACAGCCAGATTACTGGGTTTTAAAACTTTTGGTGTCAGGTGTTTCCAGAAATGATGCAAAACTATTCCTTTGGGCCAAAATATGTACCAAAGAGAAAAGTGTAGCTCATTGATAAAAGCAGTAGAGAATTTGTATAATTAATGAGATTATGTATAATTAATATGATTAATAAAAATTAATAAGTAGAGAATTTGTATAATTAATGCCAACAGCACTATGCACAAAACTTACTGTAGGCAAAATTCTTAGAGAGAGGAATAGGAGAAAGAGGAAGTGGTGGTTGTAGTGGTTCTGTTTGCTGAATAGCAACAACAGCTATGAGGATACCACTAGAAACATCAGCCAAATCTTCCTTAAATCACATCTTAAATAAGGAATGGGCATATTAGATAATGTTGTCCTACACATTCTACAAAAGATGGAATAGCTCTGATCATAAGTCTGCATGAGCAGAGTTGATCTGAGGCTAATCTACAATAACAGCGACAAAATAGCTAGAAATCAACTAAATTTCATGATCTTGTAGTCAGTAGGAACCTTGAAGCGAGACAATTTGATGGATAATCTAGTTTTTATTATTTATTCAACAGTAATTCACTAAAATTTTAGATCTGCTGAAAAGTGATCAAGTTAATGAATAATCTTGATGTTTTTGTTATTTTTGATGCTAATGCTATTTTCTCTGATTAGTTGCACAGAATGGATTAAACAACAGAGAATCACCACCACCGTTGCCGCCACCACTGTTATCACCACTACCACTACCACTCTTTTAACTGCTAGTCCTGACTTATTTCCAAGCAATAATCTCACAGTCTATCAACAAACAGTCAAGACATGCTTTTGCAGTGGACTGCAAGCAAATGACAGTCAGCAAAGCCCTCGTTTACAACCTCTAAGGAAAATCTGAACACACACAAACACACATACATATATAATATGGGCGTGAGTGTGTGTTTCTATCTTTTGTCAGCTCAGAAGACATTTTCCCAAGGTGCTATGCAGTGGGGTTGAACCCAAGACCATTTGATTGGGGAGCAAACTTCTCAATCACACAGCTATGACCACACTCTCTGTAAAACTTGTACTGTTTTCTAAGTGTTTGTATAATATTA
>NC_142938.1:45098952-45246452 GCF_046866305.1 Octopus bimaculoides | reverse complement strand
TGGAGGGGGCTATACACGAGAAGAAGGGTACAAACTGGAAATTGCTGGAAGAACATGCCTACTAGGGTAATATTTCTATTGAAAAAATATCATTATATAAGAGAGAGAGAGTGAGAGAGAGAAAAGAGAGAGAGAGAGAGAGAGAGAGAGTTTCCATTTCCTTTGTCTACATATGTTCACTTGCTGTTTGTAAACAACAGCTTTGGTAATAGTGCCATTTGCTTGCAGTCCACTCTAAAAGCATGTCCAGGTTTCTTGGCATGTCTTGACATGTTGCATGATCTTTATAGACAAAAAACTTGTTCATGTTTGCTTCCAGTTGTTGTTTCCCTGTTTTTGTTTGTTTCCAGTTCTCCACATAGGCACATCGTGATTATAATTCCACTGAAAGGTAGCGAGCTGGCAAAATTGTTGAGCATGCCTGACAAAATGCTTAGCGGCATTTCATCAGTCTTTATGTTCTGAGTTCAAACTCTGCCAAGCGTTGATTTTGTCTTTCATCCTTTCAGGGTTGAAATAAATACCAGTTGAGTACTGGGGTTGATATTATTGACTAATCCTCTCCCACAAAATTTCAGGTTTTGTACCTATAGTAGAAAGAATTATTACTCCACTTAGAAACAAATAATGGTTGGCAATAGAAAGGACATCCATCCATAGAAAACTCTGCTCCAACATACTTTTGTCTGATTCATGCAAACATGGAAAAGTAGGCATTAAAATGATAATGATGATTTGAGGGAGACTGTCTTGTTTGAGCTGATGTTGATGAAAACAGTGATAGTGACGATAGTGGTGGTATTTCAATGCTTATTCACATATTTCTTTTTCAGTTTAAACCTCACATTTGTTTGCCTCTCTCCATACTCATCCCTTGCTTGCATCAATAAATTTACACTATTTCAAGATATTATTACATTTATAAAACTTAAATATACGACAAGAAATGAAAAACTAATCACAAAAAGAAAGTCTTAATTAAATTTCTGCAAAGATAAATCTTAATATTCCAAGTTACAAATGTGTGTGTGCTTTATGTACATAAACATACATAAAAATGAATATAGATTTTCTTCCATTTCACATGAATGTGATTGCACCTATGTTGAAAGGTACATGAATGCAGCTGCTAGTTAACTAAACAATGTAGTTTGTTAATAATAAATAATGTATGATATCGTGGTAGTGTGTAACATCTTTGAATGAACACAACATCCCTTCCACACACACATTCTCTCTCTCTAATGACAGATGATGGCTCAAAATAATGGTATTTGATTTTCTTTTCTTTGGCTCTTTTGATGGAATCACTCTTGTTTTTCAGCTGAAAACTATGTCATTAAGGTGAGATAAATAGCTTTAAGCTATTTTGAGAACTGTAAACCAATAATAATTGAGATATTGATTTTAATGTCAAAATTAACTCAGCAAGTAAGGATCTTTGTATAGTTTAGAAGCAGGTGGTTTAATCTGAAATTCTCAGCTTCTTCACAACACATCAAAAGTGTTACAATGCATCTTTCTGAGAACAATAGCCAAGGCTTTCATGCTAGACCGATTATCTAGTACTCAACTTATAAAGACAATAAAGCACTGAGAAAGTTTAACTAATGAAGCCAAAAGAGATATAAGGTCATATGAAAGAATCAGCCATTGTTTGCAGTCATTTCATTTGTTCCAAATTTGTAAACTTATCAAGGTGAAAATAGAAAATAGAAAATAAGTGGAATAACGATTTGTTTTTCACAGTGGCACACGGCCATAAACTTATAAAGGTGAGACATATAGTTGATTGAAATGACACCAGCACATGACTAGTATTTTTTTTTATATTGATCATGGGGAGATGAAAGGCAAATTAAACTGATAGGATTTCAATATAGGAGATAAAGCAATACAACTAAATAAATATTGATTTCTAACACTGTATAAAGCTACAAGTTTTGGGAGAATTAAACTGATCCCCCAGCACTTAACTTACACTATGTTTTATCTCATCATGAAATACAAGTCAAATTTAAATTAATTGTATTTTTTATTGAAGAATGTGGTATGTGGAAAAGTATGCTTTAATATAAAGAAGCAACAAATAGAATTGTTGCAGAGGCTGCAGAGAGTTTAGAGGACATTCTTTGAAATGTAGATGATGTAGTTATATGATGGTGTACACAGAAGGAACTTGGCTCTTGACTTCATGTGATGCTGAAGAAATTGAGAATGCAGGAATAATTCTAAACTTAGGGGAATATAAGTGGGAGGTTAATTTCCTGGGTCACATCATTTCAAATAAACAAGTAAAGTCAGACTCAAGTAAAACCACAACAATAAGTAAGAGATATGCAGGAGCCCCCCAATGTAAGTTAGCCATGTAGCTTCCTGGGAATGATATATCAGGAAAGTTAAGTTAGCAGAAAAGGTGAAACTCCTAAGAGACTTGCTGCATATGAAAAATCACTGGCTCTGGAGAGCCAACCAAACCCAAATCATGAATAGTTTGGAGATGTTAAGTGTCAGCAGATACATCCAGTTTCAGACTGGGAGTGTTTATTTTCAACAGAAACAGAATGAGGAATGGAGGCCTGTCAATTATGCTTCCAGATCTCTTACATCAGTTGGGCAGAGATATGGTCATATCAAAAAAGAGGTACTGGTGTTGACATGGACCAGTGAAAAGTTCAGAATCTTTTTGATAGGCCACACTTTTAGTTAGTGACAGTTATAAGCCACTGCTAAGTCTCTTGGGGAATCACACTGGGTGATGTCTTAGAGAAATCACATTATAGTTGGTCATATCTATTGATATGTGTTTGCGACTAAGTGACATGCGATGACGATTCACTCCTGAACTGAAATAGGCTCCCAGCCTCTGTATCACGAATGGTTATGTGGACCACTCTTAATGAAAGTCAGAGCTTCCTTCGACCACTACATAAAGAGTATTAAGAAGAAATGTTATTTAGATATACTTTTATTTTAGTTGTTTACACTATTTTATGTTTGTTTATACTCTTATACATTCAAAGTTCACAAATTTCCTTATTTAAATTATGAATCACATTCCTTTCAATAATACCAATATGATTACAAAATGTCTTTGGAGATGACATTTTCTGTTTGGTCGACACTAATTTTCAAATTACTGGAGTCCATTGCTCTACTCAGAGCGACATATGACTGGCCGTGTGTAAACATTGGAGTGGGTAAAAATACACCTACATGATCTAAAGTCTGCCAGTAATAATAGTGAAGGAAAGACAGAATGATGTTAACAGTTTGTTTTGTGTGACGATATTCTGTGTGATAATATTTTGTGTGATAGTATTGTTTTGTGTGATAATATGAAAGTACTAGCTTTGGCTGTACATATACTAGAATTAGAATGATACAGAGGACATTAGCATCGCCCCTGTGCAAGAATAACATGTAAATTCATGAAGCATTCCATATTTTTCTTGATGTAGTGAGCTGGCAGAATTGTTAGTATGCAGGGCAAAATGCTTAGTGGCATTTCATCTGTCTGTACATTCTCAGTTCAAATTCTGTCAAGGTTGACTTTGCTTTTCATCCTTTGAGGGTTGATAAAATAAGTACCAGTTTAGCACTGGGGTCGATGTAACCAACTTAGCCCCTTCCTCAAGACTGCTGGTCTTGTGCCAAAATTTGAAACCAATATTCAACATGAAGAGGGAATACATACTATAGCATAATAGACCTGGTAAAAAAAACAAAACAATAAAAAAAACATTGCAATGCCAGCAAACATAATTGTACATCAACTTACAGCTAAAAGACTCAACTTGAACTCTTGCTTTTTCTTGACTATGTAAAGAAGGTATTTAAGAGTATAATTCAAGTGATTGTCAACATTATCATCATCATTATCTGATCATAGTTATTATCTAAATTTGATATCAGGTTAAGTATTCTTGGAACTATACTGTGACTTACTCTCTCTCTCTCTCTCACACACACACACACACACATTATGTACAGAATGACTGAGGAAATATGTCTAGGGGTGCCTACTGCTTGAAAATACAATAGAGAGGTAGGCAACAGCAGATATAGTGTAAGTAAGCCAAGCAATTTGAATTAAAATTACATTAAGTGATGACAACAGTCATTAACTAATGACAAATTCTGGTTAAGAAAGGCAAAGGAGACAACCTAAAATTTTGATTAATGAATGAAAATTATAATTAACCTTGGTAGGTAGTGAGGAGTGAGTTTAATATGAGGTGGTATCAAAAAGTTCCTGTACTAGTTCTGTAGTGCGCCAACAGATGGCAGTGCATGGTTGTGCATGCAGTGAGTGACCTTCATGAGGCAGTGTGCTGAGCGACATCATTGTGTTTACTTCACAAGTTGTGAAACTTTTGTTTATGTGTAGTCTGTGATTTTGTCATGGACAGGAATAAAGAGCTAACATGAAATTTTGCATTAAACTTGGGAAGTTAGCTACAGAGACATTGAGCATACTTCAGCAAACTTACTGTGACAAGGCGTACACAATGTTTTGAGTAGCATGGGCACTTCAAAAGCAGAAGAATGTCCTTGGAAGACCTGCCATGAGCATCACCCCCAGAAATATGGTATTGTGCATTAAGAATTTGTCCCCCAGAGCCAAACCATTAATTGAGAGTTCTACTGCAATGTTTTGAAGTGTTTGAGGGAGGACATTTGGTGGAAGTGACTAGATCTGTGGAGCATGAAGAATTGGATTCTTCATGATGACAATGCACTCTGTTACCAAGCTCTCTTCACTCATGAGTTTCTTGCCAAAAACAACATAGTATCACTTCTGTACTCACCTTATTCACCAGATTTAGCACTTGTGAATTTCCATCTCTTCTCCAAGATGAAAATACAGCTCAAAAGGTGCCATTTTAACACTGTTGTCGAGATTCAGAGTGAATCACAGGTCCTCACTTATGGAAAACAACTTCCAGGCCAGATTCCAAAAGTGACAGGGATGCTGGGATCAGTGTATTACTGCACAAAACGAATGTTTTGAAGATGACATCAAAACTTAGGTAAATAAGTTATTTTTTTATTAAACATAAATAGTCTGGGAACCTTTTGATACCACCTCATAGTTAGCAATATGAAGGTGGTAAGCTGGCAGAAGCATTAGCACAACAGGAAAAATGCTTAGCAGCATTTCATTCATTTGTCTCTTCATTCTGAGCTCAAATTCTGCCAAGGTTAACATTGCATTTCACCCTTTCTAGATTGATAAAATAAGTACCTGCTGAACAACGCACTATATATTTGGTCTTTACTTCAGCTTTATTATTATTATTATTTTAGTTTCTTTGTCAAAGCTCTTTCATCATACATCCTGTGAGCTCTTCAGTGACTCTCTATCCCACATGTCTCCTCTTGTCCTGTTTATTCCATTTTGTCTTTCTGTGGTATACCACATTGGATAGTGAGTCACCAAAGAGGTCACAGGATGTGTGACAAAAGAGCTTTGACAAAGGAACTAAAATAATAATAATAAACCTGAAGTGAAGACCAAATATAACAAATACATGAACATATATATATCATTTATCCAAAGCTAATTATTTACTACATTGAGTTTTCTACACTTTGCAATTCATGAAGCCAAATAGATAGGTAGTTACACTGTATAGTTAATATAAACTATCTAGACAAGCAAAAGCAATATAACCACCATTAGTATGGTTACTGAGGAATCAAAAGAGTTTAATGTACCAGATGTGCTAGAATTGTTAAGAGTTCACACTACCATTTCACCAAAGACCATTAACTGATTGCATGGCTGGCTAGAAACAGTCCATAAATTTTTAATCTATGTAATACGGGTAATGCTATGAGGTAAAGAAATATTATGATGAAGCTGCAGGAAAGTATGATGATATATGTCAGTGACACGTAAGCACTAAATACACTAAATGCATGAAGCTTTATAACAAAAGTAGAGAAATTAATTTATCATCATATTTGAGTTGTAATATTTAAACAACAAACATTTCCCCTTGGCAACGTTGGTAGAGCTTCTAGTCATGTAGCACTAGTTTGGGATTTAATATATTGTGGTACTGGGTATACAGGAGGTGAAGCATTTATGTGTTATAATATTGCTTTAATCTATTTCAGGAGAAATGTCATATGCCACCATGTAAATGTTGTAACCTCATGCAATGTGGATAGACTGTGCATGTGAAATGGAATGATGGTATGATTTGCTTGATGGAACATACATGTAGTAGTCATGACACAAAGACTTGGAAAATAGTAAAGATTGACAAGTGAATATTAACTAAGCCTTAGAGTTAAGATAAGAACATAGCATACATACATTCTGCATAGCAAAATTATTTAATCCATACTGGTATAGTAAAACAATTGTCAGATAATGGGGATGTAGTTATTGATGATGATGATGATGATGATGATGATGATGATGATGATGATGATGATGATGATGGTGGTGGTGGTAATAACGACGATGGTGGTGGCGGCAGCGATGATGACCGTGATACTGACGACAAGGAAGAAAAATTAACATTCAAGCAATGGGTAACAATAATTTCTGATGCAGTATTTCATCCTCAGATCGATGAGAGGTAAAGAGTTGAAGCAAAGACTAACTACAATAAAATACTCTACCATTGTTCTTGAAAACTATCAACGAAAACAATAACAAAACTCAGATATTGAAGACAGAAAGAGGATAAGTATCTTATCAATTCATGGGAACATTTTGTAGCATTGGTATAACATTCCAAAAATCACTTGGTGAAACAAACAAAACAGAAGGAAATAACAATTTCATTGTATCTTTTAGATTTATCTAAAACATTTCCTTTTAACAGTAGATAAGACGATTTCAAAATACACAACAAAACATCATGTTGATATGTGTGCTGTGTATGAATGTTTGACTATGTATACACACACACATATATATAGTGAGTGTGTGTGTGTGTGTGTGTGTGTGTGTGTGTGTGTGTATGTATATATATATATAAATATACACACACACACACGTTTATATATATACATGTTATATATATATATATATATATCTACATATGTTTTGATATATGTCTATATATATCTAGGTGTTTATATATATATATATATATATATATATATATATAAATATAATAATACAAATGATATATGAGCATATGCATGTATACATACATATATGTACATACCTACATCTACATGTATATATAGATGCATATCCGGGTACAGGACGTCAAAAAACGTGGACAATAAAGGAATGGGAACATAAACAAAGCACTAAAAATGGACTTTTTTTACAGACAACAGAATGAACACAAAGGAAAACAGACAAGTCACTTATGGAACTTTTCCTTCATCAGCTGTCTCTATTCTAAACTAGGCGTTTCGTTTATATATATATATATATATATATATAAAAACATATCATCATCATCATCATCATCATTTAACATCCATCTTCCATGCTAGCATGGATCGAACAGTTTGACAGGAGGTAGTAAGCGAGAGGACTGCACCAAGCTCCACTGTTAATTTTGACATAGTTTTTACAGCTGGATGTCGTCCTTCCTAATACCAACCACTTTACAGAGTGGAAGCTGAAAGCATCTATGGAATTCGTTGAAGTGAATTTTCCACAGCTGGATGCGCTTCCTGTCACCAATCCTCACCTGTAACACACACACGTACACATGCACACACACATAATTAATGTAAGTAGCAGTAAGCAATGTATACCATAAAGGAAAACTATAACCGTCATTAAATATGACTGCGGGTGTTAGAAACACCTACATAGCTAGAAATAAGAGCTAAACACTCTAATGCTGCAGTCAAAGCACATAATTGTATACATACATGCTGACAGGGACTAATTGCTCAAAAAGCAATGGTCAAGATATCTTCCAAGCTTCTGTGAGTTTCCGTCTGCCAAATCCACTCATAAGGCATGGGTTGGCCTGGGTCTGCAGTAGATGACACTTGCCTAAGGTGTCATAAAATGGGACTGAGCCTGAAATCATCTGGTTGGAAAGCAAACTTCTTACCACACAGCCATGCCTGCACCTCACACCCACATATAAATAAATATTTATGTATGAATTACATATCTATGTATATCTATATATTTTATTCATATGTAATGCAAGCAGGATCAGATTATTATCCAAAGCATGATTTAATCTAACAGGCGTTTTGGTCAACTTTACATCACCACTGGTTTGAGAAGAAATTATTAATAATAGCTTACATTGCTTTTGCTGCACTTTGACATTGATTGTTTCCCATAATGTATCAGAAAGATCTGTTTTGAAGTTCATGAGAAAGAATTTGGACATGTGTCAGCATGTTAAAAAATAAGTTTGTTTCTTTTGTTTAATATTAGAGTAAGGCAAGGTGGTGAGCTGGCAGAATTGTTAGAACGTTGGGCAAAATGTTCAGCAGCATTTCAGCCATCTTTACATTCTAAAATTCCGACAGGGCCAACTTTGTCTTTCATCCCTTTCATGGGTCAATAAAACAAGCACCAGTTGAGTGCTGGGGTTGATATAATCAACTTAGCCCTTCCCCAAAACTGCTGGTCTTGTGCTAAAATTTGAAACCAGTATTAGAATAGAGTAGCAATGTAACAAGTTGACAGAATTGATAGTGCATCAGACAAAATGCTTAGCAGCATTTTTCCCAACTATATTCTGAGTTCAAATGCCCCCAGGGTTGACTTTACCTTTCATCCTCTTGGGGTCGATAAAATAAGTACCAGTTGAACACTGGAGTCGATGTAATTGACTTGTCCCACCACAAAATTATTGCCTTGTGCCAATATTAGAGTAAAGTGGTGAATAATATGTAAACTTACTCTGAAATTAGTCAAAATATTTGGAATCGTTTCTAAATGCTGGGGCTTTATCTTATATTTTGTAATGTTAATTTATCCATTATTGCTCGATTTCAAAATATATTTTTTGACAGTCCTGTGTCATACTCCATCTATCAGTGATAAAATAAGCTGGTGCAGGCAACATTCTGAAGAGTTTTATGTTGATATTTTGCCCATTGATGTATTGTTATTGGAGGAGTTACTGGTATGGAGTACTGTGCTTCCCTCAAAGCATTTTCTTTTTAGTAGGCAAAGTTATGTTTTGGCTATTGATTATCTGCTCCTTCCATTTTGCATTTGACATATTTCATGCTTTTCATACAACGATAACTCATTTTTATGTTGTTCTTGTTGAACAGCTGATAAAATTTGTAGCTCTTGAGGGAATGTTTTCTAGTTTACTCAATCAGTTTGATTTTTTTATTCTTTTACTTGTTTCAGTCATTTGACTGTGGCTATGCTGGAGCACTGCCTTTAGTCGAACAAATTGACCCCAGAACTTATTCTTTGTAAGCCTAGTACTTGTTCTATCGATCTCTCTTGCTGAACTGCTAAGTAATGGGAACTTAAACACACCAACATCGGTTGTCAAGCAATGGTGGGAGGTGGACAGACACAGACACACAAACATATACATACATATATATAATATATATATACACACACACACACACATATATATATATATATATATATATATATATATATATACGGTGTCCAATCAATTTGTACCCAGGTCAATTCGTTGAGATCATAGGAAAAATGGAAGAACGAATATCTGAATAAAAAAAAAAAACGTTTATTTTTAAGGTTTGCTGTATTACATATTTATTTTTTCTTAAAATTTAAGATTGTGTGCAATTGCTTTCAGAAAAAGAATTTTTTGGCTTCGATCATATTTTACCATGACATTTTTTATACGCAGGTTCATATCTCTGTATTTTTACTATTGGCTTGGTTCTTCTCCTTGCATAAACTTCTGCAATTTGGTACTGGCAAACCTTCCCTCACATTTAATTACATCAATAAGTTACCAAATATTTGGATGACTAATACTCACTGTGTTTTTCAGTGCGCTGTAGCAGGCTTCTAAACTATTTGTCAATCAGACAGCCACTGTCACTAGCTATGCCAATGATACAAAATTATCACAGGCAATAAAAAAAACTAAGATGATGTCACAAACTTACAACGGGACCTAAACTCAATATACAAGTGGGCTGAAATAAATAACATGCAGCTTAATGCTGGAGAATTTCAAGTACTGCACTATCAACTCACAAATACAGTACAATCTACATTTACAGGACCCCAAGGCACTACAATCCCATAGTCACAGGCAGTGAAAGACTTGGGGATCAGTATGTGCAATGATGCATCATTTCATATGCATATAAGCAAGATGGCAGCAAAGTGCAGACAACTGGCAGGATGGATACTGAGGTCCTTCAAGACAAGAGACCAAGAAACTGTGATGACCCTGTGGAGAACCTTTGTTCTCAGCTGCCTGAACTACTGCTCCCAGTTATGGTCACCGCATAGTGCCAAACTAACAGCGGAGCTTGAAGCAGTCCAACACCACTACACTAAAAAGATTGAAACTGTGCAGTGGATGAGCTATAGAGATAGGCTAATAAAACTACAGCTTTACTCCCTGGAGCGAAGGCATGAGAGATATGCAATAATGTTCATATAGAAAACCCTAGAAGGGCTAGTACCTAACTTTGGTATTGAGTGTTATACAAATGCCAGAACTGGCCGCCATTGTATTGTACCAAAGGTACCATCCACTCCATCTAAATTCAGGACCAGGTACTGCAATAGTCTATGGTTCAAAGGCCCACAGCTCTTCAATGTTCTGCCACAAAAATTAAGAAATTTGCATAAGGTGGGAGTAGATGTCTTCAAAATGGAACTAGACATCCTCCTTTCCACCGGATGGACCAACAGCTGGGACAAAGGCACATACAGGAGTAGTGATGTGAAACACCCAGACTCAGGAAGTCAGAGAGACATGGTTGTGCTCCAGCAAGACCACAGCCGCAAGGCTGAAATGAGTAAAAGAATAAAAATGTATATATATATATATATATATATATATATTAGGCGCAGGAGTGGCTGTGTGGTAAGTAGCTTGCTTAACAACCACATGGTTTCAGGTTCAGTCCCACTGTATGGCACCTTGTGAGTGGATTTGGTAGATGGAAACTGAAAAGAAGCTTGCCATATATATGTATATGTATATATATGTGTGTGTTTGTGTGTCTGTGTTTGTCCCCCCAACATTGCTTGACAACCGATGCTGGTGTGTTTACATCCCCGTAACTTAGCGGTTCGGCAAAAGAGACTGATAGAATAAGTACTAGGCTTACAGAAAATAAGTCCTGGGGTCGATTTGCTTGACTAAAGGCGGTGCTCCAGCATGGCCACGATCAAATGACTGAAACAAGTAAAAGAGTAAAAGAGATATATATATATATAAATATACTTATATACACATACGAATACATATGTATATATACATATATATTAATAGTAATGATAAGACAACAAAAGAATGAAAGAGACTTCAATATTGTGTAAATAAAGGAATTTCTCTGTAATATAATATGTGACAATCTCCTCCAGCTGGCTATTGACGATGGGAAGGGTGACTTCCCTTTGCAAATACCGACAGGGCACAGAAAGTGTGTCAATAACCAGCTGGAGGAGATGTTCGCCTGGGGCTAAAAGCAATAGTAGCATTCACCCTTAGGGTCTAGCCACATTTAAGTGGCAAATATACTTCACGTCGTGCAGTTACTGTTTATACCTCGTTCAGAGATTTAACATTGCTTGTTTACACTTTTTCGAGATCAGTGAATTTTCGTCACTGGGAAAAGTATATATGTATTTGCATTGGGAGCCCTTCGCATCAAAGATCGGTGATTGTCATACGCTGACGAAGGGTAAATACCCAGAAACTCGAGTCCGTGCGTATCACGTCAGATCGACGATGGGAAGGATGACTTCCCTTTGCAAATACCGACAGGGCACAGAAAGTGTGTCAATAGCCAACTGGAGGAGATGTTCTCCTGGGGCTAAAAGCAACAGTAGCATTCACCCTTAGGGTCTAGCCACATTTAAGTGGCAAATATACTTCACATATATATATACATATATATAAATATATATATATACATATATATATATATTTTTATATATATACATATATATACATATATATATATATATATATATATATATATATATATACACATATATATATGTATATACATATATACTTATATATAAATATATATATATACACATATATATATATATACACACACACACACACACACCTATATATATATATATATATATATATATACACACACACACATATATCTCCTATCATATACCGTACCATCAAATAATGGATATAAAACAATATAATGGTGCCACTCCTCCCATTAGGAGAACATTCCTATAAATACAAATTGATACAAAATCATACTTTGGCACTAACATGTATCCCGACCGGCAAGAATAACATTTTAACCTCTATCTACACATTCAAATTTTGAATTTGATTGTTTGGCCATTGATATATTAATAACTAATGAATAAGTGTGTATGATATATCCTTCGTAATGTATTATTACATTCCTTTTTAATTATTTAATTTTCACAATCATATCCGGCATTTTACTCTGGTTTGAAGTATTGGTCTTTTCTCATTAACTTTGTGCATTCAGAATTTTCATAACCAGACACATTTAAATGCTAAAATAATTAAATTTAAATGCCAAAACAATTTTTACTGTTATTAATTGACATAACACTTTAGTTTATATTTTGGGATGGAAGTTAATCACTGTATTCTTTGAAAGGTACCTAACTTTCAAAGATTTGAGTTCAGCACTAAAATGTTATGAAAAACTTCTGTAAACTGTTGAGAGCAGTGCTCTTCCTACCAACAGTTTACAGTTCAGCTATTGTAATTGTTCATTATTAGTAATGGAAGCAGAATGTGTTTAAAATAGCAATCTATATATCATACTTAATGATATATCTACTTTAAGTATGATATATAAAATGTTATACTGTAATTGTGTTTTTAGCCCACAGGTCAATCAGACAAAAGCATTCCAATCATGGCCATTTCCTGTTTTGTATGTCTAAGAATGCACTGTCTCTTCTTCCATTTTCAAGACAGTAAGGTATGGTTTGAGAAAGAAAAAAGTAGCTGCTAATTCTAACAGCTCAAGCTTCTACATAGCAGTTCCGTTGTTGATTCATGTACAACATCGTATAACTGACAAGAGCTCTAGAGTCTTTTAATGCTTATTTCAATTTTATGGCACAGCCTGCTGTGCAGTGATGTTACTATGGCAGGTCATAATATGCCTCTCAACTACTTAGTGGTGTAAGTCCCAATAATCTTGATGAAAAAAAACGAAAAAAAAAAACAATCACATGACTTGTACAGGAAAATATTTATGCAGTTGAACTGATATCCTTTCACCCTTTCCATGCATTTACCACTTCACTTCACAGTGGCAGAGTTAACGATTTTTCTTCAGTTCATTAAAGCAAGGAAAATAGGATCATAATATACTTCACCAGTAAATGCAGTACAATAACTACAATAGCGTTTGAACTCTTGATATTGTTGTCAAGTAGTACCATCTGTCACCAATGTGTAACTAACCTGAATAAATCCAAAACTGCTATTGATCAGGTGAACTGAATGTTGTCCATGCCATTGGGATAAAAAGTGCTCTACTAATCCTACTGCTAAGTACGGCAGCAATGTTCTATAACACATTAAGATCCTATTAATGATTTTTTTCTTTGTGCACAGGTTCAAAGAGATGCTTAGGACTGGAGATAAGATTATTAGTTTATTCCAGGAAAACTGAAGTAAAGTACAATAAACTGTTCTACCTGAAAACACAACAAAATGCCAGCAGCTGATTTGAACTTATGAGCTATAAGCAGATAGCTGAACACCCAAACCACTTTGCCAACTGGCCTCTATTGCCACAAACAGTTGCAAATTTCAACATTTCATGTAAAATTCCCCATATTTACAGAACTACCTAGTTGATTTATGTCAATTTTTTAACCCTTTTCCAAACTTGATTATTGTTGTTAATATTGAGATCTATTTTCACTAATGAATGAAAAATATATAGATAGATAAACTGCAGATACAAAACATCTAGATGCTCGCTACTCTCTTTTTTTAACTTGGAGACATCCTTTTATATTCATGCAAATGTAAAAACAGTATGAACACACAGGAGAGGTTTGGAAAAGTTATTAGATACGATCAAATAATATGATTGGTGATAGGAAAGGCAGGAGTGCTGTATATGAGACTACTAAATACCCAAGTAAGGACAGAAATTTTAACATCATGCTTGTGTGAGAAGACATAACATGTCAAAGCAAAACTGTCAATGAAGAACTACTTTCTTATGAAATATGATGTTATATCTTTATCATTTATCTTTTACATGCTTCAGTCATTGGACTGTGGCAATGCTGGAGCACTTGCCTTGAAGGGTTTAGTTTAACAAACCCCCTTCAGGCTTTTTTTATTTTAAAGCTTGATATTTATTCTAATGGTCTCTTTTGCTGAACTGTAAGTTACTGGGATGTAAACAAGCTAACTCCAGTTCTCAGGCTGTAATGAGGGACAAACATAAACACCATACATACACATACATACACTCACATGGCTTGGCTGGCCTGCAGCTAGAGTAGAAGACACTTGTCCAAGGTGCCACACAGTGGGAATGATGCTAGAACCATGTGATTGGGAAGCAAACTTCTTACTACATAGCCATACCTGTGCTTATAGATGATATTTTATAGGAAAGTAGTAGTTTACTGACAGCTATCAATATACAATGATATTATTTACAGGAAGGACCACCTTCATATGAGCTTAAAAATATCACTGGTTTAGAATTTATTCACACTAACATAAAAGATAATGAAATATAGAATACTGGAATAAGGAATATTCCTCATAAAACTCTCAATATAGTTCATCCAAGACTGAAAATAGAACAAATAATCCAAAATCAGTGAAAATATGAACATTTAAGGACAATTGTTTCAAAACCTGCAGATTTTTACATCATGGTTATAGTGTCACAATTCCATTTATTGATACAGCTAGTTATATTACCATATGTGTACAGAATAAATGGAAGAGACTGAAGTTTCTGGGCAAAGAAAAAAAAAAATTCAAAAACGAGCAGCAAATTTGGTCTGCAAGCACAGTAGAAATATGTAAAAGTTTTCTAAAGTACAGCTTACAGCAAATAACTCCACAGACTGACTCGAACTATAATGAGAAAATTTGGTTAAATATAATTAAAAGAACATACTTATACTTAGAGCTTTTAACTCTCCAATATCTAAAGCATAGTTTTTGAGTTTGCTCATAACTAAGGTGTGTGGTAGTTGCAGATGGAATTGTAAATTGGCCATAGTGAAACAACAATGTAGGAATGATTAGCCTCACATTCCATTTGTAATTAATTAATTAATTAATTAATTAAAAAACACACATACATAAGCTCCATCTATTTCTGGTTCAATCTCTTTCTTTTATGCTCTCACTCTCTTAATTATTCATCTAATCTTTGCCTTACTTTCTCCTTATTTCCAATTTCTCTCTATCATTCTCTTCTGTTATACCCTACTCCCAATATTTCTTTTTGTATTTCCATTTTCCTTACTTCAGCCTTTCTTCCTTATACTGTCTGTTTTTCTGTTTTCCTTCCCCTCTTCTTTCTACCAGTCTGCTATCAGATAGTATTTTCTGACAGATATCATATAGTATTTTCTTCTCCCTCAATTTTCCAAGATAACTTGTTGTTCTTGCAGTTGCTGCTGCTGTTGCTTTACTTTTTAGTAGAGAATGATGCAAACAGAGAACCTAATGAAAAGTGATACAACTCAAACAAGAAAATAGCCATAACAACAACAAAAATAAAGTAAAAAATACACAAACCAAAAACAAAATAGCAATGTAAAAAAGAGATTAGAGCAAAAATGACTTATCAGAGGGAAAATTCTTTACCATTCAGAATACAGTCAGAATTTGAAGATTAATGAATTAGAAATAGAAGAAAAAAAGAACGAAAGAGAAAAGAAAAATAGAGAGAAAGAAGGAGAAAGGCGGAAGAAAGATAAAATCTTTTTTAAATGGGGACATAAAAAAAAAAATGAAGGAAATAGAATGAAAAAGAGAAAGGAAAAGAGAGAAATGAAGATAAACATTTAAGAAATTGAAAGTAAAAGGATGGGGAGAAAAATGATACAAGGAAGGATAAACAGAAAGGAAACACAAGGAAATAAAGAGGAATGCAAATAAGGAAAGGAAAATGAAAGAGAGAAAATCAGTAAACAAAAATGTTTCTTAAATAGGTACGAGAACTTCTGACAATGAAATTTTTTCCAAGAACCTTAGTTTCAGTAGTGAAATAAACTTGAAAAATATGTTCAATATACACCTGTAAATCTACTTTAGATCTCTATATATCTAACAAGTGTTGTATATAGTTCAACTAATACACACACACACACAGAGATTAAAACAGTTTGATTCAGACTCCTTGGTACTCTGAGTTTCAAGCATGGATATATATATATATATATATATTACAATTAAAAGGGTAAAGGATTATCAATTTATTAATAAATCAACAATTAATAATTTTTACCAAGCCCTTCGGTATGTAAGCACCATTATCGGTGTGGAACTTATTTAAAAGTTCTTATACATTTATAAACAAAATTAAGGGATCAGCAACAGATAGCAGTTACCCGCAACTCACATAGGCAAAACAAGAAGAAAAAATAATGAACTAAACTAGCCATAGTTAATCATAAACATGTTTCTGGTTTAGAAGGAAAAGCTCTTCATTACCTCATCGGTATGATATTGAGTTGCAGGTAACTGCTATCTGTTGGAGCTTCAGCATTTTTAGCTGCTATTTCTGAACTTCGGTATGTGGTGAAGCAACCTGTTGCTGATCCCTTAATTTTGTTTATATATATATATATATATATATATATATATATATATATATATATATATATATATATATATATATAAATTAATTAATGAGGGTAGAAATTGAAATTAATCAATTAAAGCCAGTAGTCTAGCATATAAAAAAATCCGAGGATTAAAATTATATTACATACAAAAATAAGAGGAATGACCAGCAAATGTGGATCCCTATATGCTAGAAATAGATGCCGAATCATGGTCATTCCTCTTATTTTTGTATATATATATATATATATATATATATATATATATACATTACTTAAAGATTACATGGGTTTAGAACACATCAACTTAGATGTTCAGAATCAGAGTGAAGAGCATTTAAAAGAAATTTAATATGGCTTCTAGGTGAAAGTATTTAGGCCTTCAGTGGGCATTTCAGGTCATGCGATTGTTTTACCCATCTTAGCATAATCAGTTCTTTCATCAAATACCTTATGTGGTAAAGAAGACAAGATGTTGGTGTCAGCCCTTCTTCTGCAGGGTGTGGCACTTCAACCCATTTAGTTACCGTGTGGGGAGTTAACCAATTTGGATGGTGTCAAGTTACATATAAGTGATCATTATGTCTACTGGGTATGATAGTGGGCTGTAATCTCCACATACATTAAGGATTATACACTACCATTGTGCATGGGCTTGCTAGTTCTGTGGTAATATATCTGGGTTATCAGTGACTAATGGTTTGAAATTCATTAACAGGACATGTTTGGTTGCAGCATTAGGATAGGTCAGTTTTCCTAGTGATGGGTACTACAGAGTGGTGGAAAATGTGCAATTTCTCATGGAGGCAGGGTTAGCAATTATGAATTCCAGATAAGGTAGGGTACCCTTTTAAGGATGCCCATGCAAAGTTGGGAAAGTTATTTTCATGATCTCATTTTCCAGATGAAGCGGTACATCTGAAAGAGTGCATGTGTTGCATGGATTTTCCCTTAAAGTTATTGGCCATCATGCCAATGTAGTGTCTCAGGATGCAACTACATAATATAATGATAACTCTATAGATGATACCCTTTGAGAAGCAGGATCCAATGGGCAGTTGGTAAGATGCTAACAGTTACAGACTGGAATGTAGGGTGAAGATTGTGTGAATGTAAGTTTGCTTCTCTTGTAGCAAGCAATATTGGAAATGATATAATTTAAACATGAGTAGTTAATCTTGATGTTATGGGAATTAAAGTTTATGATATCTATAAGTTCTTGGGAAATGTCTAATTAGAATTAGGAAGCCTCTAGCTATATTAGAAGCTTCTAGATTGAATAGAGGATTAAACTGGATTACCTTTCTCTTTCTAATTCTCCTTGAGTTTGGGAGTGGGAGATCCTTCATATCTACTAACTTATCAGTAAAGCCACACCTCACAAGCACCTTGTTATAATAAGGTGCAATCCTTTTCAATCTCTCTATCTCTCTCTCTTTCTTGGAGATTCTTCTTCTGAAACCAATGACTAAATTTCAAATTACAGATGAAGTATGCGCGAGTATCAACAATTTCCTCACTGGGTTTTCTGCAAGGGTAGTAATTGCCTGTCTTAAGATCTAAGATTACATCAAGGAAGTTAACCTTTGTTAAGTTGGTGGAGTTGGTAGTAACAGTTATGATTAGGCTGAATTCTTTGAAGATGTTTTTAAGATTCTTACTGAACTTATCCATAGCATAGCCATTCATGTAGCTTGACACTGTCATCATCCTTGAACAGGCTTGAACTACGAGAGCATGTATATTTTTTTTTATGGTATCCAAGATAAGTACTCAATGAAGTCAGTGACTTGGCCCTATCGTAGCTCCTCATGGATGACCTTACATTTTTTCCCAGTAGGAATCATCATTAAACAGAACAGTCTTAACATGATTTGATTAAATTGTGTCATTCCTTGATTTTAATAATTCCTACACAAGTAATAGACCTCCTTTACTTTCAGAAGGGCATCCAACTCCTAAAAATCATGCCAAAGTAAAATGACATACACAACAATAAAGTTGGCCTATTTTGCTCTGTAGTTGTGTATGCTAGATGACAAAGGACTGCAACAAGTTGTGAGATGGTGTGAGACTTGTCCAGCATGATAAAACAGACATAAAATTATGATGATGATGATGATGTTGCTGTGTGTGTGTGTTCATTCATTTTGCATTCATTTTTTTATGCTTGCATAGACAAATATATTATTTGAAGCATTGTTCTACAACCATATGCCCTTCCTGATGCAAACTCTTCACTGTTTTTCAAGTGAAGGATCATTTATTCCACCACAACAAGGCACAAAGTAACTCAATTTGTTGAAAGAGGAAACTGACAAGAGCATTGCCTAATGATCTGTTGTACAAGCAATAGCACATGGAAATAAAAAACAAACATATAGACACACACATGCATATATATATATATATATATATATATATATATACACACACAGAAATATATATATATATATATATATATATATATATATACAGGTGAGTGGAAAGTAACTAAGGATTAAAAATTGCTTATAGAATTTTTAGTATCATTGAAGTCATAACGAAATCATTTTTTAACAGATAACACTAATGGGGATTTCTTATTTTATTGTCTTATTTCTTATTTTCCAGATGGCTAATTACTTGACTGTTCAGGAGCGAGCTAAGATAGCAGCACACTATGAAGTGTGGAATTCCATTGTTTTGGTTCAGAGATGGTGGCATGCATGGAAAGGTAAGCATGCAACACAACATCCAGAGACAATAAAAAGTTGTCATGCAAAGCTGATGACTACAGACTCTATTAACGATGCAAGAAGTGGCCGTTCAACCACATCCCAATCAGCAGAGAACATGGCAACAGTGCAGGAAATGTTTAATCGCAGCCCGCAAAAATCAACACGTCAAGCAGCTCATGAAAGTGGACTAACAAGACACACAATACCTATGGTGTTGCCTAAAGGACTGAATCTTCATCCGTGGAAATCCCATTACATGCAGGAACTAAAACCTGAAGACTGTGACTGCAGAAGTCCAGCACTCCAGATCTCACTCCATGTGATCTTTATCTGTGGATTTACACAAAAGAGGAGGTGTACAAGACAAAACCTTGCACACTGGAGGACTTAGAGACATGGATTCAGGAGGTTCTCAATGATATCCTAGACAATGTCCTTCAGAAGGTTGTTTGTTCCATCCCTGGCCATTTGAGGAGACTGGTTGAGGCCACCGATACTTACATTGAAATATGAAGATTTACTTTCATTTTCCCATGTAATAAAGAACATGTATCATTTCTTTCAATAAATTTGTAAAAGGAATATAGATTTTACTACCAATTTTTAATGCCCACTTACTTTTCACCCACCCTGCTTTTAGCTTAGTTTTTCCTTGGGGCTGGCCATATGGAGCAATATCGAGAATATCCAAAATTGCAAGGATAATCTGGATCTCGACTGCGGAAAGAAAACTCCGAATGACCTGTCTGTGTTTTCTTTGTATCGTCTATCTGGATGTTTTGTCCCTTTCTTGTATCACCTAACTGTCTGGATGTTTTGCGTTCTTGTCCCATTCTGTATTTTATATATATATATATATATATATATATATATATATATATATATATATACATACATACATACATACATACATACATACATACATACATACATACATACATACATACATACATACATACATACATACATACATACATACATACATACATACATACATACATACATACATACATACATACATACATACATACATACATACATACATACATACATACATACATACATACATACATATATATATATATATATATATATATATATATATATATATATATATATATATATATATATATATATATAGATACAGGCATGGCTGTATGGTAAGAAGCTTGCTTTCCAACCACATGGTTTAAGGTTCAGTACCACTGTGTGGCACTTTGGGCAAGTGTCTTCCACTATAGCCTAGAGCTGACCAAAGCCTTGTGAGTGGATTTGGTAGATGGAAACTAAAAGAAACCCATCATGTGTGTGTTTGCATTTGTCCCCCACCACCACTTGACAACTAGTGCTGGTTTGTTTACATCCCCGTAACTTAGCGCTTCAGAAAACGAAGAACAATAGAATAAGTACCAGGGTTTAAAAAGAAAAGCAAAGTACTGGCATCAATTTATTTGACTAAAAGTTCTTCAAGGTGATGCCTCAGCATGGCCACAGTCTAATGAACTGAAACAGATCAAAGATACAAGATATACACTGAAAAATATAAAAAGAAGAGAAATGCACATAAATTTTATGTTGGACAAAATATTTACATATATTTTTATGAAATAATATATTTCCATAATCAACTGGTTTTGCTTGTGCTAATTATGACTAAGAAGTTATTGATAATGTTACAGTTTCAAGCTATCATAAGAAGTTATATCCTTCCTTCTGCTAACATGGAAGGGAAACTTCTTATGATAGCAAGAAATTGTAACATTAGCACTCACTTGTTAGTCAATTATGTAGGAGTGGCTGTGTGGTAAGTAGCTTGCTTACCAACCACATGGTTCCAGGTTCAGTCCCACTGCGTGGCACCTTGGGCAAGTGTCTTCTACTATAGCCTCGGGCCGACCAATGCCTTGTGAGTGGATTTGGTAGACGGAAACTAAAAGAAGCCTGTCGTATATATATATATATATATATATATATATATATATATATATATGTATATGTTTGTGTGTCTGTGTTGTCCCACCAACATCGCTTGAAAATCGATGCTGGTGTATTTACGTCCCCGTCACTTAGTGGTTTGGCAAGAGAGACCAATAGAATAAGTACTAGGCTCACAAAAAATAAGTCCTGGGGTCGATTTGCTCAACTAAAGGCTGTGCTCCAGTATGGCCGCAGTCAAATGACTGAAACAAATAAAACAATAAAAGAAAGAAAATAAGAATATTTTATTTATGTGGGTAAGTGTGTGTGTGTGTGTGTATATTTGTTTGTGTGTGTGTGTGTATGTATTGTCGAACATAAAATCTTGCATTTTCCTCCTTTTTATCATATTGCTACTATTTACCAGATGAAAAAAAAAAATTTATCGAACCTTTTCCATATATATACACATAGATAGACAAATGATCTTTTAGTTTCCGTCTATCACTTACAAGGCTTTTGTTGGCCTAGGGCTATAGTAGAAGATGTGCAGTGAGACTAAACACAAAACCATGTGGCAGAGCTGTAAACATCTCAACCGCATAGCTATGCCTGCATCTATAGCCATGCATATGTATACAGAATGGGTGTTATGAGAGAAATTTTTTCCATAATGTTCATATCAGCACTTCTGTGTCTTTTATTAACTGGTGACTGGTGATTGAAGATTGGTTGAAAAGTGCTCCACACCTCCAACTCCAGATGCCACAAGGAGATTGAACAAATCCTAATCTGTTCAATGTTCTCATTTTTAAAAACCTGTTTAATTTATTAATCAAAATAAGCAAACACTCTTTTACTCTTTTACTTGTTTCAGTCATTTGACTGTGGCCATGCTGGAGCACCACCTTTAGTTGAGCAAATCGACCCCAGGACTTATTCTTTGTAAGCCTAGTACTTATTCTATCAGTCTCTTTTGCCGAACCGCTAAGTTACGGGGGCGTAAACACACCAGCATTGGTTGTCAAGCGATGTTGGGGGGACAAACACAGACACACAAACATATACACACACATACATATACATATATATATATATATATATATATATATACGACAGGCTTCTTTCAGTTTCCATCTACCAAATCCACTCACAAGGCTTTGGTCGGCCCAAGGCTATAGTAGAAGACACTTGCCCAAGATGCCACGCAGTGGGACTGAACCCGGTACCATGTGGTTGGTAAGCAAGCTACTTACCACGATAATAAAATAAATAAATAAATTTGTCTTGTTTGACCACAATATTTAAAACTTGATCTTATTTTATCTATAGACTAAACAGAAAAAACAAATAAACAAACAAAACTTTATGACTTCCTCTTTCATATATAAAGAAAATATTCTTCAATTCAAAGAGTAGAAGAAGCTAAACATTTCACTTCTGAAGTCTGAAGAATGTTTTACACTTTGGTAGTTTGAAGTCTCTAACAAGGTCATTTAGTTCATTTCATGTGAAGTTATGGAGTAAATAAGGATCTGCAATTAGTGAGTACTAGTTTCTACTACTCACATTATTTTGGCAATGACATATGCTTTGATTTATTCTTGAAGATGATGATGATGATGATGTTGAAAATTATGATTTCTAACATAAGAAATTTGGGAGGTGGGGTAGTTGACAGATACAAACCCAGTACTTTTACCTTTTACTTGTTTCAATTATTGGGCTGTGGCCAGGCTGGGGCACCACCTTGAAGGGTTTAGTTGAACAAATTGACTCCAATACTTACTTTTTTAAGTCTGGTATACTTATTCTATTGGTCTCTTTTTGATGAAATCGCTAAGTTATGGGGACATAAACAAATCAACAACAGTTGTCAAGTGGTAGTGGAAGATAACACAAACATAAAGACTCTCACACACACTAACATATGTATATCTATCTACCTACCTATTCTTTTATTCTTTTACTTGTTTCAGTCATTTGACTGCGGCCATGCTGGAGCACCGCCTTTAGTCGAGCAAATCGACCCCAGGACTTATTCTTTGTAAGCCTAGTACTTATTCTATCGGTCTCTTTTTGCCGAACCGCTAAGTGACGGGGACATAAACACACCAGCATTGTTTGTCAAGCAATGCTAGGGGGACAAACAGAGACACAAACACACACACACATATATATACATATATGCGACGGTCTTCTTTCAGTTTCCGTCTACCAAATCCACTCACAAGGCTTTGGTCGGCCCGAGGCTATAGTAGAAGACATTTGCCCAAGATGCCACGCAGTGGGACTGAACCCGGAACCATGTGGTTGGTAGGCAAGCTACTTACCACACAGCCACTCCTGCGCCTATATAAATATATATATATATATATATATATATATATATATATATATATATACTAGCTGAATTACCTGGTAATACCTGGAAAAGCAGGGGTTATTTTCAGTTCCCATTCCCATTTAAATTACAAATAGATTTACACACACATAAACAACAATCATCTTTCAGTTTCTGCCTACAAAACCCACTCACAAGTTTTTGGTTGGCCCATTGTTGTAGTAGAAGACAATTAAACAATATGCCACATAGTAGAACTAACCCAGAAACCACATGGTTCCCAACTCTATGTATACATACATATCTTTTACTTGTTTCTGTCATTAGACTGTGGCCATGCTGGGGCACCACCATGAAGAATTTCCAGTTGAATGGATTGATGGCAGTACTTTTTTTTTTAAGCTTGGTACTTATTCTATTGGTCCCTTTCACCAAACTGCTAAGATACAGGGACATAAACACACCAACACCAATTGCCAAGTGGTAGTGGGGACAAGGTACCACGCACTGGGACTGAAACCGGAACTCTGTGATTGGGAAGCAAACTTCTTACTACAACACAGCCATGCTTGCACCTATATGTATATATATATATATATATATATATATATATAATTAACAATTCTATTATTAATTGACGATTCTCTGTCCTTATTCTTGTATATTTTATATATATATATATATATATATATATATATATATATATATATATATATATATATATATCATCATCATCATCATCATTTGACGTCCGCTCTCCATGCTAGCATGGGTTGAACGATTTGACTGAGGACTGGTGAACCAGGTGGCTACACCAGGCTCCAATCTGATTTGGCAGAGTTTCCACAGCTGGATGCCCTTCCTAATGCCAACCACTCCGAGAGTGTAGTGGGTGCCTTTACATGCCACCGGCACGAAGGCCAGTCAGGCGGTACTGGCAACGGCCACGCTTGAAATGGTGTCTTTTACGTACCACCTGCATGGGAGCCAGTCCAGCGGCACTGGCAACGATCTTGCTTGAATGCCATCACGATTTCGCTTTCGCTTTCGCTTGCCTCAACAGGTTTTCGCAAGCCAAGTTTCTGTGTCCAATGAAGGAGATGATGTTGGCATGGGTGCCAGCCGTCAAAATTAGTTCGATTTCACTTGCCTCAACAGGTCTTCGCAAGCGGAGTTTAGTTACATACAGGGGTTGGACAAAATAATAGAAACACCTAGAATTATAGCATCATAATTTTGAAATATCTATAAAACTTACATTATTTGCATTATTTACATTTGATGGATATTTGTCCTCGTCTTGTTTGTTGTTAACACAACATTTCGGCTGATATACCCTCTAGCCTTCATCAGGTTCAAAATTTCCCCAAAACACCTGATGACGGCTGGAGGGTATATCAGCTGAAACGTGCTAACAACAAACAAGATGAGTACAAATATCCATCAAATGTAAATAATGTACATAATTCCTCATCTCTTAAATATAGAACTGTATTATCTATAAAACTGTCAATAGCTTGTTTATTTTTGTGTTTTTTATTACTAGTGTTGCTTAATATGTTTTGCTAAAATTGCTGTTTCTTTTCAGATATCATCAGAAAAAGGTAATTAAAATTCATTAAAATGACAGATCTGTCAGACTTTCAAAGAGGTCAAATTGTTGGTACTCGTATAACAGGCACTAGCATAATGAAAACAGCTGAAATGTTTGGTGTATCAAGAAGTACTGTCTTGAAAGTAATGACAGCCTTTGAGAAAGAGGGAAAGACCTCCTCGTCAAAACAAAACTCCAGTAGAAAACCAAAACTTTCAGATAGGGACCGTCAGATTCTTATGCGAATTGTTAGAAAGGATCACAAAAGTACAGCTCCCAAAATTACTGCAGAGCTTAATGACCACCCCGAGAACCCATTTTCCACAAAAACTGTTTCTCAGGAGTTGCACAAAACCGGATTTCATGGGAGGACTGCAATCAAAAAACCACTCCTTTCAAAAACAAACATTGCAAAGTGATTAGAGTGGAGTAAAAGCTTACAGAATTTGTCCCTAGAGCAATGGAAGAATGTTATTTTCTCGGATAAGTCATCCTTTACCTTATTTCTGACCACTGGCCGAGTACACATATGGCTGGATGCTCTTCCCAACTTCAACCATTTTACGCAATGTTAGGTGTACTTTTTGCAGCACCAGCACTATAGAGGCTGCTTTACCATATGCAAAACTAAAGAGCCCTCTCAAACCCTGTGCTGTTACTGTTTAAATTGATAACTAACCAATTACAAACTGTATTGGGTATGATAACTAACCAATTACAAACTGTATTGGGTATTTTTCATGGCACCAGTACTATTGGGATTGCTTTACAGCTAGCAAAGTGAAAGAGAGACCCTATGAAGGATGGAATACATACATGAAATATTTGCAAAAATGGAAACCAACAACATACAAAGAGCTCTCATCTAACTGTAAATCTGGATTCCAACTGACTAGCTAATTTAAGAAGATACTAAAAATTGAAAATATTTCAGACACAGAAATAAACGCTTAGAAGAAAGAATACACAATGAAAATACAAAACCGCAAAAATACAAACCACAAAAATAAAGCATTGAAAACATAAATCAGAGAGATAGACAAAAATGAAACAAATAAAAGAAACAACAAAACCCTACAAAAACAAACTCCAGCACAGCTACAGAATATTGACCGACAAAAGCTGAATCAGAACTACACTAATAAAAATATGAACACCAATGAATATAAAAAAACAAAGATTTAAGGGTAGAAAGATCTAAAGTTAGAAATTTTTAATATGACAATAATCTACAGATGGAAATAGTTAAAAAAATTAAATCAATAAATCTTTTTCTGGACTAATGAAAGACCCGGCCAAATATAAAACTTAATGAAAAAATAACAGTAACAATAAAAAAAAAAAAATCAAACTGAGCCATCATAGATACATTTGAAACAAATGTGAAAATCAATATCAGCAGGATAAATCAACTAATCTATGCAACAGCAATGGTAATCACAAAGGAAAGTGGTTATCTTCTCATAGAGGAAGATCTAAAACCTAACAAAATAATGTGGAAAACTACACAGAGAAGACTAAAAAATGGCTATTGAGATTGATAACAAAAACGCGTAAATGAAAAATATTGCAGAAATATAAAACATTTCCCCACAAAATATTATCTGAAATCAAGTCAAAGTGATTGACAAAATCACATAGACTTCATTGTTATGAATACCAGTAATGCTTTTTTGAACATTTTTTGAACAAAGCAAACAGTTCATCACCCAACCAAAATTATTTTACCAAGAATCAAGTAAAATTGAAAATAAAAAAAACCCCAAACAGTGCCAAATACAAGAAGTATAACACTTTGGGGAATTAGTATAGACAGCAGACAGATTGCCAAAGTACCAAAATTCTTGCCAAAATATCAAACAAATACCAACCCACAAAGTACTTGCAAAGATAGCCAACAATTTACGAAAAGAACCAAAAACATCTAAATGGTTCGCAATGAAAAAAAATCTTAACAACTCTTCAGAAACTTAAATAGAAAAAAAAAAAAAAAGAATGTTAACTAACTAGTCTAGAATATACTAAGGTAAAGTACTCAACTGGCATTAATTTCCCATCACCACTCAGCCTTTGTCTGAAGAACAGAAAGAGTGCTCCAGAGGTTCATGTGAAGTAACAAAGTTATAACTGGTGAAAATGGGCCCGGGTATGATGCAGATTGATTATCATAAAATTCTCCATCTATGGATTTTGGAATCATTAGGTATAAAGCAGTACCAATAATAAGTAGGTACATCAAACATGCTGGAGTAAGGGTATAGACCCAAACAAAAGAAGGAATTACAAAAACAAAACCAATTCTATTAGAAAACAAACATTCTAAGGATACCTACATCTATCTACTCTTCTTCTTTCTGGCACTGGATTCATTTAACCTAAAAACAAGATGACATTTTTTACAGACATACATGCTCTAGTATGATAACCAATACATGAATTCCATCATGGTCAACTTCACCTTTCATCCTTTCAGGATTGATAAAATAAGTATCAGTTGAGTACCAAGGCCAATGTAATTGACTTACTTGCTCCCTTAAAATTACTGGCCTTGTGTTAAAATTGGAAACAAATATTATAGATGTATTGGATAAATATTTAGAATTGAAATTAACGTTAAAAAATAAGGAAATGGGTATAATAGGATTCAATACCTTATTTGTTCTAATAATAATTACAGTGATAATATTAACTGGAAGTGAAATGAATTTGCAAGATTAGATAGGTAAACAAAGAAATGAATATCAGAATTTAAAATATATCTCTTAAAAAGCTGACATAGAAATATATTTAGCTGAACACAGAGAGGTGAGAAAGACCTCCCACCTCTCTGTCATTAACCATTCACTGTAGCATTACAAAAATATCTATTTAAGAATAAATGCAAATTAGTATAAATAACTTATAAAATGTAAACAAAGCTAAAAAAAATCTATTTTCCATCAACAATTAAGCTGACAGCTTAAAAACTGAAACTGAAATAACAGCCATTTGTGAGATGATAGAGAAATATTGGAAAATATTTTTAAAACACCAATAACTGAAGTAAAAACAGCACAACAAAATTGCCATGCTGAGATATTTGACTGAGCAAATCTGAAGTAGATAAAGAAAAACACAAGTGCTAGTTAAGAAGCTGAGAACTCAAAACTGAAACCAACCAAAGGGTTTCTAATCATGGCAGATATGTTGTAGGTTGTATTCTTTGACTGTACACCTATGAGTAAACAAATGAGAGATTTTATGGTTGTGGGATTTGATTGTGTAAGGGATGTAGGGAGGCATTCCTAGAAAGATGCTATCAGTCATTCAGCCGTTTCACAAGTGAAGTAAATATTATACCAAAAGTGGTCAGCATAAAAATAGTAAGCATCAAGTAGTAAAGGATTTAGAAGGTAGTTCTTATGTAACAGAATGGCATAGAGTTGAGTTACCTTAATTAGACACTGATAATGTAATCCAATGGTAACAGAGATGATGATGGTAAGAGAGAGGCTGTGTTTAAAAATGACAAAACGGTCATGGATGAAGTTAAGGTTAACAGTGCTAAGATTAAAATCTTATACAAAAAATCAATGCCTAATACAAAACTTCCATAAAAAAATAACATTTTAGCACAATGTAGATGAAAAGCAAAGTAAATACAAACAGATCCCATATGTGGCCACTTGATCTGTGAGAAATGGCAGCTAAATCTCCCTCAGATTTCACCCTACCATCTTAATACTTTTGATAATACAGTCCTACAAAACCTTAAAAAGATTGAATGGTCATGGCTGGAATGCCTTTGATCAAAGGCCTTGATCAGGATTGACCAAGGGCTAAATAAGAACAACAATGGTACTACCAGAGAATTTATAGTTTCTTTCTTACATTATTTTCAAAAAGAAAACTAGCAAATACATCAAAGTGATACCAAATTTTTAAAGTAGAAAACACAAGAAATCCATTTATAGTAGACAAAGACCACAAATAAAAATGTGGGAAATATAATAGAACATTAAAAATATATACAGGAAGTGTAAAGGAAAAATTGCTTTTTCCAGGCTTTCAGTGAGGTCACAATTTTCCCATGAATTGCATTGAACTAGATGTTGTATAGCTATTTATCAGCCTTGTCATTATTATCACATTCTAATTATTATAACATCAATGGTTTCTAATTTAGGTACAAAGCCAGCAGTTTTGAGGGGAGGGGATACCATCACCCCCCCCCCCGGGCCCAATACTTGACTGGTACACTATTTTATCAACACTGTAGGGATGAAAAGCAAAACTGATCCTAGGGGAATCAAAACTCAGAAAGCAAAGAGCATTAAGAAAAATACAAAACATCTTTTCTTAATGCTCTAATGATTCTGTCAGCTTGCAGTCTTGATAAAAATAATAACTTTTTTTTTTTTAATTTAGGTACAAGGCCAGCAATCTTGAGGGGAGGGCAAGCAGTTAATACCATTAACTCCAGTATCTGACAAGTACTTTATTTTAATCAACCCCAGATGACCTCAGCAGGATTTGAACACAGAATGTAAGGAATGAATACTGAAATGCATTTTTTGACACTCTACAAGTTCACTACCTTTGACCGGTTTCTGATTTAGTATAAGGTCAGTAACTTTGAGAGAAGGTCAGTCAAGATATCAGCCCCAGTACTTGACTGGTACTTTATTTTATCAAACCTAGGAAGATGAAAAGCAATGTTGGCTTTGACAGGATGTGAACTCAGAACATGAAGAGCCATAACTATATATCACAAGGTATTTTGTACAATACTCTAATGATTCTATCAATACATCATAATGATAGTGATTTCAAATTTTGGCACAAGATCAGTAATTTTGAGGGCAGGGATAAGTCAGTTACATTGACCCCATCACTCACATAGTACTTATTTTATAAACCCTGAAAAAATGAAAGGCAAAGTTGTCTTCAGAATGTGAAGAAGGATGAAATGCTGCTAAGCATTTCACCCAGTGTGCTAATGATTCCACCAGCTCATCGCCTTATCCATTATAACAATATTACTTCTAATTTCATAATGATGATAACAACTCTTTCTAACTTGGTGCAAGAACAGCAATTTTTTAGGAGAGAGGATAAGACAATGTTCAACTGGTACTTATTTTATCATCCCCAAAACGATGAAAGCAAAGTGAACATTGGTAGGATTTGAACTAAGAGCATAAAGAGCTAGGAGAAATGCTGCTAAGCATTTTGTCCAATGTGCTAATGATTCTGCCAGCTCACTGCTTTCATAATGATGATTTCAGTAATAACAATAATCCTTTCTATTATAGGCACAAGGCCTGAAATTTGGGGGGAGGGTATTAGTCAATTACATTGACCCCAGTGCTTCATTGGTACTTAATTTATCGACCCCAAAAGGATGAAATGCAAAGTTGACCTCAGCAGAATTTGAACTCAGAACATAGTGGCAGACAAAATACTGCTAAGCATTTAGCCCAGCATGCTAACGATTATGCCAGCTCACCACCTTAATAATCCTTTCTACTAAAGGCACAAGGCCTGAAATTTTGGGAGCGTGGAGTAGTTGATTACATCAACCCCAACTGAACCTGAAAGGATGAAAAGCAAAGTCGACCTCAGTAGAGGTCAACAACAATAACAATAATATTGCTTTTATTTGCCACCAGAGTAAAGGATGAGGGGAACAATATAAAAAGACAGGCATAAAGTTTGGGGATTTACATACAATGGAATGATAAAAAAAAGAAAATAGTGTACACAGTATACAATAAAAGAATGGAAGCATACATAGCATATGATAGAAAGAGAGAGGGAGAAAAAAAAGATGATAGTGATGTGGTCTACTTTTGTTGTCTATCTTTTTCTTCTTAAAAACAATAACCATTTTTGCTTTATTTTTTGGCAGAATAATTGACTCTGGAAAATTTTGAACCTCCCAATTTGTGGAAGAGGCATAGAATCTTCTTTGAAATCTGCATTGGAAAGACAAACAAAGAGATTTCAGACTTTCTCAACGTTGGCAGAAGTATGGTGGAAAAGGTCAGAAGGGAGCTGGAAGATTCAGGATTTGACTACGAGGTGATAGCAGAGAGGAAAACTCATGATTGACAACATGATGCCACCAGAATGCCAAAATTCATCACTGAAATCCAGGTCATCAACAATGATCCCAGCAAGTTGATACCATTGAATCGAAGAAAAATGTAGAGGAAAAACTCATCAGGCTGGTGATGCATGAGGGCATTTGTTACTTGAGGAAGGGACAATTTTTGGTCAAGGCAATGCAGGAAAAATGAGTCAAGCACACAAAGAAGCTGATCAACAAGTTGAAATACCGATTGTGATTCTTCTCCAAGAAGAAGAATTTATGCCAAGACCAGAAGATCAACTCCCAGAAAAAATATGTAGCTTGCTGTCTCACCCAAGGTCATGAGTGTAGTTGTTGTTGTTGATGGTGTTGGTGTTGTTGTCCAAGAAAGGATATTTATACTTTGGGCCTCACAGAGCAAATGACAAAGGACTGAGACTTCTTGTGGTTTGCTGTGCTTGAGAAGACACATCAAGCAAAGTAAAATCATAGTTGTCCTTGCATACAGGCACATCCCCTACATCCCCCTTCAACTGAGTGGTCCTAATCTTGCTGGCTCAAGGGTGCTGGTACCAAGTAAAAGTACCTATGCTGGTGATACATAAAAACATCTATGCTGGTGCTGCATAAAAGCACCTGGTATACTCTGTAAAGTGGTTGGTGTCAGAAAGGGCATTCAGCTGTAGAAACCATGCCAAAACAGACATAGGGCCCTCTTCAGCTGGCCAGCTCCTATCAAACTGTCCAAACCATGTCAGCAGGGAAAACGAACATTAAATGATGATGATGATGTAGTCTACAGTATAAAAGATGTGCATTCAACCCTATCTAATCCTCTTTCACCATTGATCTCCATCCAGGACGATGTCATCAGCTTCACTAAAGATACAATTGCATCTGGTGAGATTGTTGTCAATCTGGTTAGGTCATCAATAACTGTTACTGTGTGGAGTCGGAAATGAAACAGATAGCAAATTTCAGGCAAAGTGCTACTTACAGAAACATTTTATTTGGGAGTTGAGCAGAAGGAGATCTGGGAATCATGCAGTATCTGAAAGCATCTTTACTAATAATACTAATGGTTTCTTATAAAGTCACAAAGTTGAAATTTGAAGTGGGAAGGATATAATAGATTGCACTGATCCAATATATGATTAGGACACATTGTATCAATCCTGGATACTCTCTTCATGGTTGCTGTTAGTGGTAGCAACCAAATCATGCCCAATTTACACCTGTCACTTTAAAAAGGCGACATTAGATATTGTAGTCTTAGATGCACTATGTTATAAGTGGAATGCAGCCTGAAGGTAGTGCAAAATGAAGGTAGACCTTTGTATGCATTTAGTTGAATAGCTTTGTAGACTTGGTCATCCCACAACTACTCCAATATTGGTTTCAAATTTTGGCATAAGGCCAGCAATTTCAGGGGAGGGTATAAATCAATTATATCAACCCCAGTGCTCAACTGGTACTTATTTTATCAACCCCTAAAGAATGAAAGGCAAGGCAAAGACGACCTTGGTGGAATTTGAACTCAGAACATAAAGACAAACGAAATGCTGCTAAGCATTATACCCGGTATGCTAACAATTCTGCCAGTTCGCCACCTTACAATTATGCCAATATTAATAATTATATCTTTTCACAAAGCACAATATCAATCTTATAGAGGAATAAATAGAAGATAGTCTGTTGAATTAACAAATGTTTGTTGTGAGTATTTATTTTATTGACTTCAGAGGAATAAAAGGAGAAGCCTGCTATATTAGGATTTGAATTTGGAAATTAGAGGATTAACACTAAATTCTATAGGGTACTTTCATCTGACAAATTACTATTTGTAGTCATATTACTGGAACTATAACTTGAACTACTGGTTCTACTGCTGGAGTAAACTAAAAACAATTATTATTTCTAACTTTGGCACAAAGCCACTAAGTTGTAGATGAGAGGTAGTTAATTAAAGTGACCCCTGCCAAAAGAAGAAGAATGGGAGGGAAGAAAAATGTAAGACAAGATGCAGAAGTGGGAATGGAAGGATGACAACGTGGGCAGTTAAGAATAAGAAGCGCAACAGCAATAACAGTACCAACAACAAATTTAGTTCTTTTGCAAAAAGGTAAACAGTCCAGTTATTGGTAAAAATGGAAAAATTTATCAGTACTGAGAGAATGATGTGTCTTGAAATCATACCTCACCCTACCAGCTTAGCAGGATAAAAATAGAAATGATTTCAAGAAATCAAATAAATAAAAAAAAAATATTTTGGATTTCTGCAACATTCCTGCAAGTAAAGGATTTTCCTTTTCCTTTTCTTTTTTGTTTGCTATTTCTAACATTGTTATCAAATTGCTATTTAACAATCATCAGAAATTTTATGGAGAAGGAAGAAAAAAGAAGAAACAAATTAAAACAGCACTTACACAGAATACTTATCACATGAAAGATAAAATATAAACATTTCTGAAGACAAATGAGATAATTCAAGAGTGAAGTTGTTGTCGCAAAATAAACAAGAAAATTCAGTGCTGAATCTTTTACTCTCAGTCACCTAAACACTTCTAAAAAACCCAGATAAGCTCCAGCATCAATAGCCTGCAGCATTGCAGCGATATGCTTGTGTGCGTGCATGTGTGTGTATATGTATATGTATACACACACACACACACACATACATGTATGTGTGTGTCTTTGTGTTTGTCTTCCCACTGCTTGACAACCAGTGTTGGTTTGTTTACATCCCCATGACTAAGCGATTTGGCAAAACAAGCTGATAGAATAAGTACCAGATTAAAAAAATATGTAAGTACAGGGGTTAATTTGTTTGACTAAACCTTTCAAGGCAGTGCCCCAACATGGCCACAATCCAATGACTGAAAAGGTAAAAGCTAAAAGATATATATATATATATATATACTCTTTACTCTTTTACTCTTTTATTTGTTTCAGTCATTTGACTGCAGCCATGCTGGAGCACCGCCTTTAGTCGAGCAAATCGACCCCAGGACTTATTCTTTGTAAGCCTAGTACTTATTCTAGCAGGCTCTTTTGCCGAACCGCTAAGTTACGGGGACGTAAATACACCAGCATCAGTTGTCAAGCGATGTTGGGGGACAAACACAGACATACAAACATACACACACACACACACACATATATATATATATATATATATACATATATACGACAGGCTTCTTTCAGTTTCCATCTACCAAATCCACTCACAAGGCTTTGGTTGGCCCGAGGCTATAGTAGAAAACACTTGCCCAAGGTGCCATGCAGTGGGACTGAACCCGGAACCATGTGGTTGGTAAGCAAGCTACTTACCACACAGCCAATATATATATATACAAAATGGGACAAGAACGCAAAACATCCATATATATATATATATATATATATATATATACACATACACATACACGTTGATCAATAAGTATCCGGATTGCTTCTATAATAATGAAGCTAAAGCACACAGTGTGAAGCTGCTTAGCACAGATTGACCTTGAACTTTGCTGTGCTAAGTTTTAACATTCTAACTCACTTCCGCTGTTTACAGCAGTGCTTGGAAGTAACGTCTGTAGTGTGTGTTCATCACATTGACCATTACAGAGAAAGTTGAGCAGAGAATCTGCACCAAATTTTGCCAAAAGCTTGGCGATACCTGCTCAGAAGCCTACACAAAGTTTTCAAAAAGTTTTGATCATTCTTAACACCATGAAGGAGATTTTGTACAACTGAAACCCAAATATCCTTTTGATCAGCTGAAAGCAGTTGCGGCACAAACTTGGCAGACACGTATCTCAATGATAATGGACTGAACTGAACTGCAACTACTCTATACATCCTCTGATAACTTACGGATAGTGATTCAGCAATTTTCCCTCATGGCTGCATGCACATCTGTGATGTTTTTCTCAGTTCTGCTGGTTGCAGGTCTCCCAGAACGTTTGTCACTATTGACATTTTTTTGGCCATCTTGGAAACGTCTGAACCACTCATACACTTGTGTGCAGCACATACACGCCTCTTCATACACTTTCTGCAACTTTGCATAGGCCTCTGAGCAGGTATCACCATGGCAACTTTCTTTGTCATGGTGAATATGATGATCACACATTACACATGTTATTTTGAAGCCCTGCTATAAACAGTGGAAGAGAGCTAGAACATTAAAACTTAGTGCACATGCACGGCAGAGGTCAAGATCAATCTGTACTAAACAGTTTCATTCTGCATGCTTTAGTTTTGTTACTATGGCAACGGTCCTTTTATTCTTTTATTTTCTTTTATTCTTTTACTTGTTTCAGTCATTTGACTGTGGCCATGCTGGAGCACCGCCTTTAGTTGAGCAAATCGACCCCCAGGACTTATTCATTGCAAGCCTAGTACTTATTCTATCGGTCCTTTTGCCGAACCACTAAGTTCGGGGATGTAAACACACCAGCATCGCTTGTCAAAGAATGTTGGGGGGGGGGGCAAAGACAGACACACAAACATATACACACGCGGGACCAAAGACTTGAGGTATTTCGTGTTGCAAGACAGTGTGTGAGAGAGAATTGTGATGTCATAGGAGAGAAATGTGTCCGCATGGATGATGGTTCACTTGCACTAAGCGTGGCAGCAAAGAGAGAGGTTTGGAGACACCACTATGAAATGTTGCTTGATAAAGAGAATGAATAGGAGAAAGAGAGTCTGCTGAATGTTGACCCAACAGAGGGACCAGCTATCCGAGTTAATTTTGCACTGTTGGGTGACCATAGCTGGGAGCAGTAATCAAGGCGGCTGAGGATAAATGTTGTCCAGAGGACCATCATGGTTTCCTTCTCTCTGGTTCTGAAAGTTCTCAGGATCCATCCAGCCAGTCATCTGCACTTTGTCACTATCCTTGTAATGTGCACTTGGAAAGGGTATCATCACTCATGTAGATACCTAGTTCAATTACTGATTTAGGCTCTGGGATTGTAATCCCCTGTGAACCAGTGTACCCTGTAAGTTTTATATTCAGTTTTGGATGCTGGTAGCGCAGGGCTTGGAATTTTTCAGCATTAAACTGTATATTATTATCTTCAGCCTATCTGGGGTTCTGTATTTTCTGGAAGACTTTCCTATCGTCTGCATAGCTAGCAAGGGTGGCTATCCAGGTAGTTGAGGGCATATCTGAGAGGGCCACTATAAAAAGCAGTGGTCCCAAGACAGTGCCCTGTGGAACACCGTTCATCATTTGTGTTTTCATTGAGTTGCTCCATTGGCCACTACTGCCTGTAACCACTCACCAAGTTTTCCAGTTATGCCAAGATCATGCAGTTTGTGACATATACCATAATCCACTTTATCTAAAGCTTTTGCAAAGTCAAGGTATATTACGTCCACATTTGAGTTGTTGAGTAACTGCCTTAACACCCAGTCATAGTGCTGTAAGAGCTAAGTCAGGCAGCTCGTACCTGGTCGAAAGCCAGGCTGGGTATCACTGAGGAAATTGTTTTCTTCAAGGAATGCAATTAGTTTCCTTCTGACTATCCATTCCATGACTTTGCTGATGAGTGAAATCAGAGAGATAGGCCTATAGGTTTTGGCATCTGCTCTGCTTCTCCCTTTATGGATTGGGCATATTATTCCCTCCTTCAGTTTGCTTGGCAGCCTGCAATTTGCAAGAAAGCTCTGGAAGAGAATCTGGAGGGGTTTTGCCAGGGCATGCTTACACGATTTGAGAAGGATTGCTGGGAAACCATCAGGACCAGCACTTGAATTTGCATCCATCTCATCAGTACTTAAAATTAGACTAGTACTTCACCATAGGTTAGCTACCGTCATCTCGGCCTATGCCCCTCAACCAGGGCTACCAGATGGGCAGAAAGACAATTTCTATGGCACCCTGTTGCAAACTACCTCATTGACGAATGACGGGACCTTCTCTTTGTGGCTGGTGATTTCAATGGTCATGTTGGACAACATGCAGGGGACTTCTATGGCGTACATGGAGGTTATGGCTTCGTTCCTGAAATGAAGAGGGAACCAGACTGCTGGAGTTCTGTGATGCAAACGATCTTATGGTTTGCAATACCAACTTCAGGAAACCTGCCTGTCACCTAGTCACCTACCATTCCGGCAGACACACTAGCCAAATTGACTACATCCTCGCCAGAAATAGGGAAAGAGGACAGCTTATAAATTCCAAAACCTTCCCAGGTGAAGAATGTACCCCTCAACACAGATTAGTAGTTAGCGACTTTGGGATCAAGGCTAAATGGTTGCCCAGAAGTAGACCAGCTTGGAGGAGAAGGGTTTGGAAGTTTAAAGATCCTGCAAATGGACAGAGATTTAGAAATGTCTTACTCAAACCATTTGATGAAATAGAAGGGGATATAGCATCACACAACGTGGAAGACAATTGAAGGTTTCTACAGAACAACCTGCTGAGAGCCATCGACCAGATCTGTGGCTGGTGCAAAGTCCACTCTTGACCCAAAGTAACGTGGTGGAGGAACAATGTGGTAGACAGGGCTATTAGACAAAAGAAGCAGGCTTGGAAGGACTGGAAGAACGGAGGTAGCAGGGAATTGTATCAGACTGCCAGAAGGGAAGCTAGGAGACAGGTTTACTTAGCCAGAGGGGAAGCAGATAAGAAAAAATTTGCCAATGTTCTGCGCCGTGAGGACCAAAGACTTGAAGTATTTCGTGGTGCAAGACAGTGTGTGAAAGAGAATTGTGATGTCGTAGGTGAGAAATGTGTCCGCTTGGATGGTGGCTCACTTGCACTAAACAAGGTTGCAAAGAGAGAGGTTTGGAGACGCCACTATGAAAGGCTGCTTAATAAAGAGAATGGGGGGAAGAGAGGCTGCCGCATGTCGACCCAACAGAGAGATCAGCTATCCTAATTGTAAGTACCTTGGTAGATAAAGCGATCAAGAGTATGAAGACAGGGAAAGCCTCCGGCCCATCAGGAATCACTGCAGAGATGCTTAAAATATCTGGCAGTGTCGGCTATAGCCTAGTCACCCATATAGTTAATCAGGTAATACACGAAAGAGTCATACCCAATGACTGGTGTAGCAGCACAATAGTCAACAACTACAAAGGTAAAGGTGACGCTTTAGACACAAACAATTACAGAAGTATCAAGTTGTTGGACCAGGTAATGAAGGTCACTGAGAGGGTCATAGCTCAACAAATTAAGGAGAGAGTCAGTTTAGATGAGATGCAGTTTGGGTTCGTTCCAGGGAAAAGCACAACTGATGCTATATTTCTGGTAAGACAGCTGCAGGAGAAATACCTAGCCAAAGAAAAACCTCTGTACCTGGCTTTTGTTGACATGGAAAAAGCCTTTGACAGGGCCCCCCACTCCCTTATCTGTAGGTCAATGAGGAAACTAGGGATAGATGAGTGGTTAGTGAGAGCTGTGCAAGCCATGTACAGGGATGCTGTCAGTAAGGTGAGAGTTGGCAACGAGTACAGTGAAGAATTCCGGGTAGAGGTAGGGGTCCACCAAGGTTCAGTCCTCAGCCCCCTACTATTTATCATAGTTCTCCAGGCAATAACACAGGAATTCAAGACGGGATGCCCCTGGGAGCTCCTCTATGCTGATGACCTTGCCCTAATTGCTGAGTCATTATCAGAACTAGAGGAGAAGTTTCAGGTGTGGAAGCAAGGACTAGAATCGAAGGGCCTTAGAGTCAACCTAGCTAAAACCAAAGTCCTAATAAGTAGGAAGGTAGACAAAACACAAACCCCTTCAGGTAGATGGCCCTGCTCGATCTTTAGAAAAGGTGTAGGTAGAAACTCCATAAGATGTACCCAGTGTAAGCTATGGACACATATATTTACATACATATATATATATATACACACATACATATACACGCACACATATATACACACACATATATACATATATACATACATTATATACATACATACATCTAGACATACCTATATATATATATATATATATAATATTCAATACACAGACATACCTGCATCCAGTAGTGGGTCCTTGTTTCAAGAAGTCCAACATTTTGAGGAGTGTGGAACCACCTTGTAGTCACTATTATTCTCAGGTCTATTCTGACCCAGTGTAGTAGCACTTGTGAAAGTCCTATTTATGGGTTATTTAGCATGTTATGGAAGAAACTCCAAGCACAAACCCTCACAGCCTTGTGAATGCCTTGGGAAAGGAAAATACTTGGATAGTCAACTTCCATTGTAAAGCAAGGAATGGGGTCCCTCAGGTGGTGCAGTGCCCCTTTTGACATCCTTTTGGCAACTCCAGGGTAGATGGAGCTCTCCATCCCTGTAAGTCAATTCACCTAGGAGAAGGCCACTCCAATGTAAAATCTACTGCTTTCTGGTCGTTGCAGCTATCTTAGCCTGCTGAGCCACTGTGGTCAGATCTCCAAGTCTAAAGAGCGGAATCAGATTACACGAACTGACTCTCACTTTAAAACTATTAAGCACTATGAGGAAGAAAGTCCTGCAGCATCATTGATCAGGTTACATAACGACTTGAAGGCGTGTCATTCTTCTTCATGATCTTTGGAGACAAATGGGCTGCCATCATTATCATGATGTGTGTGTGTGTGTGTAATCAAACATGGAAGAGAATGGTAGGGAAGGTAGAATTACAATATCCGAAAAATAATGAAGCTGCAACTAGTTTGTTAAAAAATACAATGTGAGGGAGAAGATAATGGATATGCTAAAATACATTAGATGTGCAATGAAAAGTATGTAAATTTGGAGAAGGGAGAAATTTAATATAAATGGATGTAAAAATATTATTCTAATGGATTATAAATAACAGAGTATTTATATTTGCAAATAAAAGATTGCGTTTGTAAAAAATACTGTTAAATATCAATAAAAAGATGCATTACTGCTAAAATGAGATTTCAACAGTTTAAATGTTGTGACTGTAAAATCGTGTATATGTTATAGTAATTTAGAACAGTTTTTCTAAAATTTATAACTGGTAGGGTAAAAAAAAAAAAAATTGCTAAGAAAATAAAGACAAAGTTTCTTATCCTTATATTAAAGTGAATGACAGAATCTGTGTATAACAGGGGCAGTAACTCAGTGTTTTGCTTGGAGAAAAGATATTTCAATTAACAGATAAGACATTTAGGATGCCATAAAATTCTAAAATAATTCATGGTAATTGTTTTCACAATAACTTGATTGTTGTTGGAGTTTAATACATTCATTTCAAATATAATATATTCCCATATAAAAAAAAATAACTGAAATGAAATAAATCAAATAAAGAAAAATGTTAAATAGATTTAAGGTTGCTATTTTATATATATATATATCAAGCAAATGAAAAATAAAAACACAAATAACAAAAGGACATACACAATGTATGTCTTAGGTTGACACTCAGTTTAAAATGGAAAAAGAGGAGGCTGAGATGTTTCAAGCATGACTGAACATAAAATGATTTAGTAGAAAGGTAATTTGTTTAGTAGAATGTATGTATGTATGTATGTATGTATGTATGTATGTATGTATGTATGTATGTATGTATGCATCATCATCATCATCGTTGTCGTTGTTTAATGTCCGCATTCCATGCTGGCATGGGACGGACAGTTTGACTGAGGGCTGGCAAGCCAGAAGGCTGCACCAGGCTCCATTCTGATCTGGCAAAGTTTCTACAGCTAGATGCCCTTCCTAATGCCAACCACTCCGAGAATGTAGTGGGTGCTTTTCACATGCCACCGGCACGGGACCAGTCAGCCGGCACTGGTATTGACCATGCTCGAATAGTGCTTTTTTACATGCTACCAGCATAGGAGCCAGTCAGGCGGCACTAGCAATGATCACACTGAAATGATGCTTTTTACATGCCACCAGCACAGGACCAGTCAGGTGATACTAGCAACGATCACACTCAAATGCTGCTTTTTACATGCCACCGGCATGGGTGATACTGTCATCAGCCACGACAATGACTTCACTTGACTCAACAGGTCTTCGCAAGTTCAGTTTATTGCCCGATGATTGAAGGGTATTCTTAAATGGGCCAGTTATGCTGCACTAGCATAGGCCAAAGTTACAGTCTCACTTGGCTTGCCAGGTCTTCTGAAGCACAGCATATCTCCAAAGGTCTCGGACACTTGTCATCGCCTCTGTGAGGCCCAATGTTCGAAGGTCATGCTTCACCACCTCATCCCAGGTCTTCCTGGGTCCACCTCTTCCACAAGTTCCCTCTACAGTCATGGCTCATGTTTCATTGCCATGTAGCATGGCTATTCGCACACATGCGTCATACAGTCTACCTTTTACTCTGAGCGAGAGGCCCTTTGTCACCAGCAGAAGTAGGAGCTCTTTGAACTTTGCCCAGGCTATTCTTATTCTAGCAGCTACACTCTCAGAGCATCCACCCCCGCTACTGTCTTGGTCACCTAGGTAACAGAAGCTATCAACTACTTCTAGTTTTTCTCCCTGGTATGTGACGGAAGCTGTTTTCTGTACATTTTCAGTGTTTATTGCCCCTGAGCATTTGCCACACGCAAAAACTATCTTCTCAGTTAGCCTTCCTTTGATATTGCTGCACCTCTTATGTGTCCATAGCCTACACTGGGTACATCTTATGGAGTTTCTACCTACGCTTTTTCTATCGAGCAGGACTATCTACCTGATGGGATTTGTGATTTGTATGCTTTCTTACTTACTAAGACTTTTGTTTTTGCTAGATTGACTCTAAGGCCCTTTGATTCTAGTCCTTGCTTCCACACTTGAAACTTCTCCTCTAGTTCTGATCGTGACTCAGCTATTAGAGCAAGGTCATCAGCATAGAGGAGCTCCCAGGAGCATCCTGTCTTGAATTCCTGTGTTATTGCCTGGAGGACTATGATGAATAAGAGGGGGCTGAGGACTCCTACACCTACCTGGAATTCTTCATTGTACTCGTTGCCAGCCCCCACTTTACTGACAGCATTCCTGTTTCCACACTGACCACCAGATAAGGGATCGGGGGACCCTGTCAAAGGCTTTCTCCATGTCAACAAAAGCCAGGTACAGAGGTTTATCTTTGGCTAGGTATTTCTCCTGCAGCTGTCTTACCAGAAATATAGCATCAGTGGTGCTTTTCCCTGGCACAAACCCAAACTGCATCTCATTTAAACTGACTCTCTCCCTAATTAGTGGGGCTATGACCCTCTCAGTGACTTTCATTATCTGATCCAACAACTTGATACCTCTGTAATTATTCGTATCTAATGCATTACCTTTACCTTTGTAGCAATTGACTATGGTGCTGCTACATCAGTCATTGGGTATGACTCCTTCATGTATCACCTGACTGACTATATGGGTGACTAGGCTATATCTGACACCGCCAGATATTTTAAGCATCTCTACGGTGATTCCTGATGGGTACTGTCAATTTAGATAGCTGGTCCTTCTGTTGGGTCGACATTCGGCAGACTCTCTTTCTCTCATTAATTCTCTTCATTTAGCAACTTTTCATAGTGGCGTCTCCAAGTCTCTCTCATTACAGCCTCATTAAATGCAAGTGAGCCAGCATCCATGTGGACACATATCTCTCCTATGACATCATGATTGTCTCTCACACACTGTCTTGTGACACAAAACACTTCCAGTGTCTGGTCCTCACGATGCAGAACATTGGCGAATTTTTTCTTATCTGCTTCTCCTCTGACTAAGTAAACCTGTCTCCTAGCTTCCCCTCTGGCAATCTGGTACAATTCCCTGCTACCACTGTTCTTCTAGTCCGTCCATGCCTGTTTCTTTTCCCTAATGGCCCTGTCAACTACATTGTTGCACCACCACATTACCTTGGGTCGAGAGGGGTCTTTGCACCATCCACAGATCTGGTCAGTAGCTCTCAACAAGTTGTCCCATAGGAATATATCATCATCATCATCATTGTTTAACATCTGCTTTCCATGTTGGCATGGGTTGGACAGTTTGACTGAGGATTGGTGAGCCAGATGGCTGCACCAGGCTCCAATCTGATCTGGCAGAGTTTCTACAGCTTCCTAACACCAACCACTCCGAGAGTGTAGTGGGTGCTTTTACGTGCCAGTCAGGTGGTACTGGCAAGGCCACGCTCAAATAGTGTTGTTTATGTACCACCTGCACAGGAGCCAGTCCAGCGGCACTGGCAACAACCTCGCTCGAATGTTGTCTTTCATGTGCCACCAGCACAAGTGCCAGTAAGGCGACACTGGTAATGATCATGCTCGAATGGTGCTTTTTACGTGCTAGCGGCACAGGAGCCAGTCAGTAGCCCTGGCAATGATCACCCCTGGATGGTGCTCTTAGCACTCCACTAGCATGGATGACAGTCAGGTGTTGCTGTCATTGAATTTGATTTCGATTTCACTTCTCTCAATGAGAGATACTCAGTAACAGTTCTTGAAAGTAAAGATTATTTGCCAACATAATGTGGCTGTCCTCAAAGGGACAGTTGTTACTGTTGTTTAGCCCCAGGAAATATCGTTTCCAGCTGGTTATATGACACAATATAGAACATAATATAATATGATATAAGGACATAGATATTGTGTCGTATAGCCAGCTAGAAACAGTAACAATCGTCCCTTCCAGGACAGCCACATTATGTTGGCAAATAGTCTTTACATTATATATATATATATATATATATATATATATATATATATAGCTCCTTTCAATAGCAGATGATGATGATCGTGACAGTGGCTGGACATGTTCTTCGCTGCTCTGACCTGTCAGCAGCTGAAGACACAGAAACACTAATACAACCAGGACAACTGAAAAGATAACTCTAAAAGACTGGACTATCTACAGCTTTCTGTATTTTGAATTTCCCTCAAAATAAGTTCGACTTACAGCTTTGGACTTACAAATGAACACCTCAAAATAAAATTTAGAAAGTTTAATATCTCCAATTTTGTGTGAACATTTTGTCTTCCCTTCTTCCCTGACTAACAGAATATGTAAATATGTCTTTTATTGTAATAACACAATTAAATGCATGAAAAAAAAATTAAGTAAGCACCTGCCAATATATACATACTGCACAACTACAAAAACAGTAAACCACAGCAAAACTTTTAAAAAGAAAGGAAAAATTCCAAGAGAAAAAGAAAAAGAAATTCAGAAATTAAAAAATCCAACAGGGTAAACATCTCTTCCTCCTACTATTCCCAAAGACTGGCGAATTGGAGGACGGACCTGATAGCATACGGAAGAAGTTTAGGGACAGTAGAAATTAGGCTGGGGGGGGGGCATCTTCCAAGGGGACTGCCTGTCCCCACTGATCTTTGTACTGTGCATGATACCACTAAGACTGATTCTGAGAAAAACAAATGTTGAGTATGTATTCAAAAGCCACCAACAAAAAGTCAACCATTTGTTATTCATGGATGACCTCAAACTTTATGGTAAATATGAAGCCCAAGTCAGTTTCCTTGTTGATACGGTGTGTACCTTCAGTGTTGATATCAGAATGGAGTTTGGACTGAGAAAGTGTAGTGTGTTAGTCTTGAAGAGAAGCAAAATCAAATGTATGGATGGGCTAACGATACCGTTGGGGGAGGTTATGAAGTAGATAGAAGAGATGGGCTATAAGTACTTGGGGATTTTGGAAATGGATAAATTGATGGAGAAAGAAATGACAGAAAAATTTTAGGTGGAGTATTTGCGCAGAGTGAGACTGATCCTTGAGTCGAAATTAAATGGACGGAATAAGATTAAAGCTATCAACACTTGGTTGGTTTCACTCCTTAGATATGGTTTCACTCCTTGACAACTGCTGCTGGTGTGTTTATGTCCTCATACCTTGGTAGTTCAACAAAAGAGAGACCAATAGAATAAGTACCAGACTTAAAGAAAAATAATTAGTAGCGGGATCAATTTGTTCAACTAAACTTTCAAGGTGGTGCCCAACATGGCTGCAGTTGAATGACTGAAACAAGGAAGAACAAAAAGATTAAGTTCAACTAAAATGAATTTCAAAAGGATTAAAGATAGCCAAATATTAATTGAATCCATGCTTTGAATTTATGAAATACTACAGTACATTTTTATGTTTTTCATGATAGGACATGGCTATCAATAGTTTTTAAAGAGCGGTTACTATTGATGAAAATTAACTTTAGGAGCAATATGTTTTCTGTCTGGTAAAAATGAAAATTAGAACATATTAAAGGTTAGTTAGTGTGTACTTCAATTATTTTATTTTGACTTTGAACCTTGAACTAATTCACTTTAATTCCATACACAAATCATTTATTTTTAAAGCAACCTTAAATCTATTTAACAGTTTTCTTTATTATAGGCGCAGTCATGGCTGTGTGGTTAAGAAGCTTGTTTTGTAACCATGTAGTTTCAGGTTCAATCCCTATGTGTAGCATCTTGGGCATATGCCAACCAATGCCTTTTGAGTGAAATTGGAAGATAGAAACAGTGTGGAAGCTCATTGCGTGTGTGTGTGTGCCTTTGTGTTTGTGTTTAACCCCCACCAGCTTGACAACTGGTATTGGTTTGTTTACATTAACATAACTTAGTAGTTCAGCAAAAGAGACAGATAGAATAAGTACCAGAATTTAAAAAAAAAGAAAAGAATAAGTACGGGGGTCAATTTATTCAACTAACCCCTTCAAGTAAAAGATAAAAAATTAAATACATTTCAATTATTCCCATATATAAAATATCTAAAATGAATGTATTAAACTCAAACAGGTTGTGAAAACAATTATGATAATTGTATGATTGATTTCTTCTTCTGAAAACCCTAACTTTTCTAGATAATATAAACAAAAATTTATAATCTAGATATAGAAACTGAAAGTTCCAAAGTAGCTTCTCTTCCATTTTTTTTTTTTTTCAAGATATTAACATCTCTATATTATATGTTGAGCGCATGATGGATGTGTAAGAACGCCGGTACAGGTAGAAGGGAAGAAATATAAAAGTTGCTAGAAACAACAGCCAAATCTCCCTTAAATCGAGCAAATCGACACTAGGACTTATTCTTTGTAAGCCTAGTACTTATTCTATCGGCCTCTTTTGCCGAACCGCTAAGTTACGGGGACGTAAACACATCAGTCACACACATACATATATATATACGACGGGCTTCTTTCAGTTTCCGTCTACCAAATCCACTCACAAGACTTTGGTCGGTCTGAGGCTATAGCAGAAGACACTTGCCCAAGGTGCCACGCAGTGGGACTGAACCCGGAACCATGTGGTTGATAAGCAAGCTACTTACCACACAGCCACTCCTGCACATATATATATATATATATATATATATATATATATATATATATATACACACACACACACACACACACATTATAGACTCTCTCATCATTAGATGGCTGATGAGAGTTCCAGAATTTCTTGCTGAACAACTACATGGATGATTTGTTTATAGTGATCAAATGTTTGTGTTGTACATAGGCACATTACCTCCATCACATCAACATTGCCTGTACAGGTGCACAAGTATCAAATGTTGAAATGATCACAGAGGAACATAAATTGAAGTGTGTTGCTCAAAAACACAATATATATATATATATATATATATATATATATATAAACAAACTAAATTTATATAAACACATTCACACATGATTGCATGATGAAAGATAGAGAGGCAGGGTGGGTGAGTGAAAGAATGAAATTTCAAACCCATCTAGCAGTAAATAAGTTTTACCCCATTCACCCACCCAACCACTGACCATTCTCCAATCTCACTAGACAGGACTTATTTAGTGTAAACAGCACATCAAGTGATTGGCTGAATGAGATCTGTCCTTCATCTTTTATTAACCTGATCTAAAAAGTGTGTGAGTGAAAGGGAGAGAAATGAGAGAGAGAGAGAGTTTGTCAGAATAAGCAGTGACTAGTCATTGTTGGAACTTGGTAATTAACAATAAAAAAATCATAGTCATTCAATAGCTAAAGTGTGTGCATGTGTGTGTAGGGGATATAAGGTCTGTGTGTGGCTTTGTCTGATGTAAAACTATACACATATGTAATCTTACAATACGCACACTTCATTTACAGACATACAGTTCACATACAGCTATATAACATACATAGACACGTGTACACAAAACACTCACACGTATGGCACATACATACATGCATACTTGTGCATACATACCCATACACACAAACTGAAACATGTGTGTGTGTGTGTGTGAACATGTAATGACACAAATTGTCAACATAACATAAAAAATAGTCACTAGCTGACTACTATGCAATTAGACCTGGGCATGTGTGTGTGTGTGTGTGTGCGTATGGTGTGTATTTGTGTACATGTATGTGTGTGTGTCTGTGTATGTCAGTAATTAGCAATGTTGTTGCTGTTTAGCCCCAGGTCAGCTGTCTGACTGTTACCTGTCCTTTCATAGCTTCACACTGAAATTTATCTATTTTCTTTGAGATAGGCTGATATTAAGGAATCACCTCTCTAATTTTATATTACTCACATACACTGTGAAGGTGCATTTATGAATGATTTAGGTACAGGTGTGGCTGTGCTTCCCAATCACATGGTTTGGGGTTCAGTCCCACTATTCTACTCCCAGGTTGCCCAAAGCCATGTACGTGAATCCAGTATTGAAGCAGATGAAAGAAGCCTGTCATATATACACATATGTATGTATATAGGTGTGTGTGTGTGTGTGCATTACTTTCTCTTTGCTTTGATATCACGATAGTTGCAAACGTATGACATTGTTATGCAAGCAGTGTCCTTTGTTTCTAATCCTCTGCGAAAATATGTCTGGTCATGGGAAGGCTCAGTGGTTAGAGCATTGGGCTCACAATCATGAAGTAGTGAGTTTGATTCCTGGACTGGGCTGTGTGTTGTTTTCTTGGGCAAGACACTTTATTTCATGTTGCTCTAGTTCACTCAGCTGTAGAAATGAGTTGCAACATCACTGGTGCCAAGTTCTATCTGCCTTTGCTCTTCCCTTGGATAACATTGGTGGCATGGAGAGGGAAGGCTGGTATGTATGGGCAACTGCTGGTCTTCCATAAACAACCTTGCCTGGACTTGTGCCTCAGAGGGGAACTTTCTAGGTGCAATCCCATGGTCATTCATGACCAAAAGGGGGGGGGGGTGTCTTTTTTTTTACATGGGGAAATATTACCTTACTTAGAATCAGGTGAGGGTTGATGACAGGAAAGGCATCCAGCTGTAGAAACTTCACCTCAACAAATTACATTTGACCCATGCAATCAGGGAAAAGTGAACATTTAAGTGATGTCGATGAACAGTGATATATATAGATATATAAGACTGAATTTACAAAAGGGAGAAAAAAGTACTCAATATATGTATAATATATTAATAAAATGTATATTCATGTTATTCAAAGAGGAGGCTATTCTTCATCAGTTTGAAGTGGGGAGCTCACAGTTTTGTATATCATGTGTGCATATGCATGTATGTGTGTGTATGTGCTTGTGTGTGTGTATGTGTGTGTTTGTGTGTATGTATGTGTTTGTAAGTGTGTGTGTGTGTATTTTGTGTGTGTATTTTTTGAAAACTAGCAGTTTTGTTCATAATGTAAACCGTGATTTCTTATAACAATAACTTCTAGATCTATAGAACAGAGAGAGAGAGAGAGAGAGAGAGAGAGAGAGAGTATTAGGTCTTATACCATAAGTAATATCAACTAAATGCAAAAGTTAATCTTGCAAAAAGACTTTCACCATAATGACAAGTTGTTGTTGTTGAGAGAGATATCCAGAGAAAGAGAGAGAGAGAAAGAGAGAGAGAGAAAGAGAGAGAGAGAAAGAGAGAGAGAGAAAGAGAGAGAGAGAGAGAGTGTGTGTGTGTGTGTGTGTGTGTGTGTGTGTGTGTGAAAGATAGATAGATAGGTAGACCGTTGTCACCACACTACCTAACAAGACTTCCAATATATAACAGTCTACTATTAAAAGAAGGTACATGTATGATTAACAAGTATTTTTACAGGCAGTGTAGCGACATATAACGAACTAGTATCAACTAAATGGTTGTGCACGCACACACACACACACACACACACACACACACACAAAATGATATGAAAGTAGTTAGTTGGATACCTGCTCCACTCAAGCTCACCTGATATCCTTGTGTCTCACTTTGTTTTGACTCTAAACTCTGCACCAGCAGTTCTCAATCATTTCTTTTTTACCCTTTGATCCCTATTTTACTCGGGTGGACCCTCATAGCCATTCAATGTTTTAAAAAAAAAATCTTCATATATTTTTATAATTAAATATTTTCAGAAATTGTATTAAAAAAAATTCTGAAAATATTTTGTGTATTGTATAATTATAACCAATTTATTGGACAGAAATTTAAACAATGAAATCTTTTATGGACCTCCAAGGGCCATATAGATCCTGATTGAGAACCACTACTCTACACTAAGCTCTATACTTAATCCTTATCCCTCAAAATATCAACCTTCTAGAATTCCATCTTCACCTGTGTTTTTTCTGTAGATGTCCTTACAGATGTTCAAAGTGAACATCAACTGTTCAAACTGATTGGTTTGAGGTGGTTGGGAAGAATACTGCAAAGGTCATAGACATTTCCACTTCTATGTGTGAAACCATTAAAAAAGAAGAAAAATCCTGCTAAATCTCCTCTTGACCTTTATTTCTTCAGTACCCTCAAGTATTCTCATGCAATATATTGATTCAATCACAAGAATCACTGAACAAATAAATGAAATATAAATAATTATACTTAGCAAGACTTTTACATGCACAAGTCACATACACATGTACACAGGATACATAGAATATTTTCATAATGAAAGTAATGTGTTATTACATAAAAAGCTTACAATGTTTTGCCTATGTTTTATATTAATAAAATACAAAAAAAAAAAAATTGTTAAAGGCTTATCATTGAGTGTCCCAGTTAGTTTTGTGTGAGGATTGTTGTAACTGAGCAAAGGAATAAATTATAATCATGACTTTCCTATCTCTATAGTAGGCATGCACTCAAGTTGGCATTCTGTCTACATATCTGGAACAATAGTGCTGCTACACACACACACTAACATACTAAATGGTATCCAAAAGAAACCCATCTGGCTTATTGGTAGATTCACTCACTAGCACATAACAACCACTAACTCACAGACATACTATTTCATCTCTCTCTCTCTCTCTCTCTGGCATTCCTATTGATACTCCAATGGTCTTTACTTCTACCCCACTCAGTTGCCTCCTTCCTCATGTTACATCTACCATATCTCACCTCTCAAACTCTGCATGTCTTCTGCTATAGCACTGACCTAAGCCTTTTTTTAGTGGATTTGGCGGACAGGAAGTGTGTGTGTGTGTGTGTGTGTGTGTGTGTGTGTGTGTGTGTGTGTGTTTGACCTCCACCACCACTGCTGATGCTGGTGTGTTTACATCTCCATAACTCAGCAGTTCAGCAAAAGACACTGATAGAATAAGTACCAGACTTTAAAAAGATAAGTACTGGGGTCAATACAGTTGACTGAAAATTCTTCAAGGTAGTGCCCCAGCATGGCTGCAGTCAAATAACTGAAACAGGTAAAAGATAAAAGATAAAACCAACCACAATATTCAGTTTTAATGAATCACATTTACTTCCATATTGACATGACAAAGGATGTATTTCTGAAAGCTCTATTGCTGAATACCAGAAGTGTGTTTAGCAAGGTGAGATCATTATATGTTTGTGCTGGCGAGAAGTGAGAGATGAGAATGTTCTGTGCGTGTAGCAGGTGAAGTGATTCTTTTTAACCCAAGGTCAAGCAGCATGGCTGACCAGGAATCCTCTACAAAGCCTCTGCATTCTCTCAAGACCTCTGGCTTCTCTTGAGCCTCTCCTCTGCACTGTTTGTCCCATGGGTCCTCTTTTATGATCATGTTTTGGCAGAAAACTGTGTGGAAATTTCCATTTGAATCACATGACCATACAAATGCACTTGAAATATGATTGGCTTAAATATTGGCTAAGATCACCAGATATATTGTGGCCATCATCTATTACAGGGCTGAGTTTCAAATGCTAAGTACCAACTACAAAATCTTTTGCTTCCTCAACAACTGTACAAGTCCTCTAAAAATGCCCATGTCGTTTGGACACCACCAAGAAACTATTGTATGGAATTGATATAAGACACATGTATATATTAGTCTTTATGTGTGACTCCTCTCTTTCATGTTATACACAGGAAAATAAAATGCATAGTCTAACCATTATTTTTATGCTCTGTGTGTGTATGTCAAAGATAACATTTATTTGCAAGGAGGGAAATATGCTAGATTTAGCAACAATGGCTGTGAAGGGCAGTGGTGGATGAAGTGTTTAATTGCTATAGAATAGTGGAAGAGCAATTCTCAAAGATAGATAAGCTGAAAATAGGTTAATGGTATATACTACTTGAATACACTATTCCACTTGAAATGGTAAATCTACTTGATATACCATTTCAAACTTTGCAAGAGATAAGTAGTTATTAAAGGTAAAGAAAGAAAAAAAAAAGTGCTCTGGAAATAAAATAGTTACATGTATCATCATATGCAAAAAGAATCTTCTTTAATGATGGTTAGTGGGTGGGAAGAAGGAATGGCAGAGCTGAAAAGTGAGGAATTCGGTTATATACAAGAGCTGAGTGAATTAAAAGCATTGTAACCATAGAGATCTAAACATAGAATAATGTTAGGTGAATAGGTCCATCTTTCACCTTATATTTTTTTCCCCTTCTTTCTTGCTTGAGAGATAAATAAATCATACAAATAACTTGAGAAAGATAAAGAAACAGCATTCCTTTTGATTTTTATGAATATAATGATTTCTTAATTCATCAGGCTTAAAGTACTTTTTAATTTTCTTTCTTATTTTATGAGGGAAAGTTTCAGAATTGATTAAATTAACTCTGCTAATGTTTATTTTATCAAGTCCTACAAGGCAAAGTTTACATGTTAATGTATTTTTCAGTGAAAACCAGCAGAAACTAAATTACTTTACCATACCATAACCTTGGCAACAACAACAACAACAACAATTATAATTGTTTGTAATTTAGGTGCATGGTCTAAATTAGCAGTTTCGAGGTGAGGGAGTTAGTTGATACTATCAAACCCAGTACTTGACTGCTACTTTATTTCACTGACCCCAGGGGAATGAAAGGTAAAATTGACCCCCAGCAAGATTTGAATTCAGAAAGTAAAGAACCAAAGGAATATCACAAGTCATTTTGTCTGATGTTCTAATGATTCATTAGTCTATAATAATAATAATAACAATAAAATAATTACTACTACTACTACTGTTGTTATAAAGAAAATTTGTAACATAGTAAGTGTGAATGGGGTCGACAAGGTTTCTTAGAAGGTCTTCATATTTCATATTTTGTAAACATTGTTATTAGAAACTCAAGATGCCTTCATCATATGGAGGAGTGGGAAGGGATGCTTACCAGAGTGATGGTAGCACTGTTGTAATTAGATATGCTATTAGAAATTCAAATGAAGACACACTTTTACAGACAGTAATCAGAAGAAAAAATAAACAAATTTTATAATACAGCACAATATAAACATTTCTTTTACAAGAAAAAAACCGACTTTTTTGGAAAAAAAAACAAACTTTAATATTCAGTGTTAAGACAAACAGCTATACAATCAGTGCACACAGCTATACAATCAGTGCACACAAAAACATGATCACACGCACACACAGAGTCAGATGAATAAAACAAGGAAAAGGATAAGAGTTTTTCATTTGCCAGCATTGCTAACAACATGTAGATTTTGAATATTAATTTAACTGTCCAAGAAAAAAAATCTGCTTGGCAAACTTTCATAACCAACAAGGGTGCAGCTTTTCTGGAATCTTTCTTATTCAAAAATCAGAGAAAGGAAAGTTACCTATGAAGAACAATGTGCTTGGTTTTTAAAACTGAGGACAGTGTGAAGAAGTAGGTCAAAGATGTTGTTCCCGAATTTCACAAACCATTGTCTCCCAGACAGTAGCTGATCAAATAGTTTCTTGACAAATTGTAAAGGGTCCCTGAAGAAGCAAACTGGAGTCTTTTAATTTTTACTTTGCCTCCTTCTCAGTATGCCTGCTTCGATGACAGCACTGTATCTAGCTTTCGGGTTTTTTCCAGAGCTTCTCCAGCCTTAAAATCTCAAAATCTGATGTGGTTTTCATCTTTTTCTTGAGGTCTCATTTCTTCCTCTGATTGTTATCCATTTCTCACCAACAGCTGGATTTATGAGAAAGTACTTTCGCCTTTGGCAATTTTACTCTACATGTGTTTATGCAAGGTTGCATAAACAATATCACCAAATGTGGCTTGTTGTGTTAAAGAATGTTCCTTCTTCCAGCTCATTCTGCTTGTGAATTTTCACTTCATACTGTCTCTCCCAAGTGGCAGGTTGAGCTTCTGGCATTTAGTAATATAGATGTCCTTGGCATTATAGTATGACTTCCAGCATTGATTTTCTGATCTATCTGCTTGTAGTGTGCTGCTACTCATTCATGAAAGTTTTCATAGAGCCCTTTTTCACCTTGTGCATCTTCATTCCATGCTCAGAAGAGAATTTTGCTCCAGAGACACATGGGATTGCCATTTGGGTGCTCCTTTGGTGTGTGATCTACAAGGGAGATAACTTAAGGTTATTTTGTACAGCATTGTAAATGTATTTTTTAAAAAATTCTTACTATTTTAATAAGAAAACCATATAATAATTAAAATAAGTGCATAGATCACCCACCAAAGTAAATTTGCTCATGTAGATCACATGGAAAGTAGCACTAACACAAAATAAACTAAAGAGTAACCCAAAGTAATCTCCCTTTAAATTGTAGATCACACGGCAAAGTGGCCCGTTTCTTTTTCTTAAGAAATGATGTGAATTTAGTGCTGGTTTTTAGTAAAAATGCAAGGGTATTTAGAAATTGAAAAATAAAATAAAAAGAAACTTGTAGATCCCTTGTAGATCACACGCCAAAAGAGCACTGCTATTTGCATTTTACTCATAGACCAGTGTGCACATCCAGTTGTGAATGGATTGGCAGTAATGGATTCATTATTCTCTCCAACTTTTGAGGAATTTTGGGAGCATCTTTCACAGAAATTGGATGAGTGGAAGTAAATGATGATATGTACAGCATACATATGAGTAATAAGGTACCCAGAGAAGAAGCCAATCTATGTACCCTACATATTCAAAATTACTTTGAATACCTAGAGTAAATACCATCACCTGGTTATTAATCGTTGGCCTACAGATATATGGTGAAAGTAGGCCCATATATTCAGACTGTGCTTGCTACTTTCAGCATCTTTAAACAAGTTTACTAGAGGACAGCACTTCCCATACACACAACTTCACTACTCAATGTGAATCTCAGACAGACCTTGATGACAGCACTTCCATTCCTATAGAATTTATCTTGAACCAGCAATACTCCCACCCCCACCCCACTTGCATTACCAGATTAGGGATTTCTAAAAGTTATCCATTGCATCTAAGCTGAAAGTCCTTCACAGCAATATTAGTTTTGTAGAAAAAAAGGCTTCTTTATGCTCATTCTAGCATGGTCTTAATGATAACAGATTCACGATTGTACTGAACCTATTTTTAAAATGCTATTTATAGGACAGGCATAAACAATGTACACTTAGTAAGTTGGATTAATCACTTACTGGAATGGTGAGAATGATGTAAAGAGAGAGAGAGGATGGAACAAGGTGAGAAAGAGGAGAAAAAAGGAGAGAAAAGAAAAACAGGAGAGTGAGAGTAGGAGGTATGGTGTTGAAAAAGTGAGAGAGAAAAGACAGAGAGATGAATGTGAAAAACTGAGAATGAAAAAAATGAAAGACAAAAGCAAGTGAGAAAGAGGGGGAGAGAAAAAGAGTAAAAGGAAAATAGGAAGAAAAAAACGAGATAAATAAAATGTGACTGACAAAGAAGAAAAATATGAAGAAGACATTGAAAATGATGAGAAAGGAAGTGCACAAAAGAAACTGAGAAATAAAGGAACAAATGAGAGACAGAGAGAGTGAAAGAAAGAGAGAGAGAGAGAGAGATAGATTAAATACCTTTTTTACCATTTATCTTTTACTTGTTTCTCCGTCTTGGAGAATTTTTGAGTCAAATGAATCGTATTGTACTTGTTTTCTCATTTTTTTAAAAAGCCTGATACTTATTCTATCGGATTTCATTTGCTGAACCGTTAAGTTACGGAGACGTAAACACACCACCACCGGTTGTCAAGCGATAGTGGGGGACCCAGACAGAAACACACACGCACGCAAATATATATATATATATATATATATATATATATATATATATATATATATATATATATATATACACACACACGACGGGCTTCTTTCAGTTTCCGTCTGCCAAATCCAGTCACAAGGCTTTTGTCAGCCCAAGGCTACAGTAGAAGACACTTGCCCAAGGTTATCTTTCAGAAATTTCAGCTTATTAGTCTTAGAAGAATTAATTTGATGATTCAGAGCTTTTTACAAATTTTCAGTTTTAATGATGATATACATAAAAGGATTCATACTTTTAAAGGACATGGGTCTTTCAAAACTTAAAATTTTTATAAATACTAACTTATTCAATGTATATTTTGATGATGTTAGACCTGACAGAATTGCAAATTTTAAGGCGGTGAGCTGGCAGATACGTTAGCACGCCGGGCAAAATGCTTTGCGGTATTTCGTTTGTCGCTACGTTCTGAGTTCAAATTCCGCTGAGGTCGACTCTGCCTTTCATCCTTTCGGAGTCGATAAATTAAGTACCAGTTACGCACTGGGTCGATGTAATCGACTTAATCCCTTGTTTGTCCCCTCTATGTTTAGCCCTTTGTGGGCAATAAAGAAATAAGAATCACAAATTTTAATGAGACTCCTCCCCTCAGTCCCGTTAAAACCTTTTGTTTATAACAATGGATCGGTGAACAGTTTTAACCCATAAAGCGCTGGGACTTGCACTTACATAGCATGGATTGTTGAGTACATTGTATGAAAATGAAACTCCCATGCACACATAAAACAAAAAAGTTAAAATACCTACTTAGTATATAAGGGTAGCAAGTTTTACATTATCTGAAAAGTCATTAGTTGAACTATTAGTCCTCTTGCATTCTGAAGGATATCTGAGCATTTGAGTGACATTAGACCCCAACAAACGCCCATAAATTGAATGCATCTATCTGGACCACGATGGCCTGTCGATCTGTGCCTGACGGTCATGATCGTGACCTATCGCGCTTTATATGTTAATTTCAAGTAAAAAAAACAAAACAAAAAAACACGAAAATTAAAAATGTTCGTGATATCAGATCAACCAGACATTAGATATCAAAATTGTCACACAACTAAACCTCAGAAAAATATTATCTTATGCATAAAATAAACTTGTACGAATAGTACAGTTTTCATAGCTGATAAAGGGAATACTATATGCTGAAATTCAGTCAGTAGGATAGTAAAATCGGAGGACTTGTCTACCATTACATGACACTGGTATAAGATTAAAATTGTATACAGTATCAATTATTTAGATTTGACGGATATTTGTCGTCACCTTGTTTGTTGTTAACACAACGTTTTGGCTGATATACCCTCCAGCCTTCATCAGGTGTCTTGGGGAAATTTCGAACCTGGGTTCTCATCCCTAAGATATTTTTCTATGTTGTTGTTGTTGTTGTTATTATTATTATTATCATTTTTATTCAGGTCACTGCCTGGAATCGAACTTGGAATCTTGTGGTTAGTAGCCCACTACGCCGTGGGCCCACGGGCATACGACGTAGTGGTTAAGAGCGCGGGCGGATCTTTGGGGTTTGACGGGCAACATTTGTTTTCTTAACGAAACACTTTCAAACTTGGGACACTGGTAGAATATGTCATACAAAAAAAATGTTGCCCGTCAAACCCAAAGATCCGCGCGGGAAAAAAATGTTGCTCGTCAAACCCCAAAGATCCGCGCGGGCTACTAACCCCAAGATTCCAAGTTCGATTCCAGGCAGTGGAATAACAACAACATAGAAAAATATCTTAGGAATGAGAACCCAGGTTCGAAATTTCCCAAAGACACCTGATGAAGGCTGGAGGGTATATCAGCCAAAACGTTGTGTTAACAACAAACAAGGTGAGGACAAATATCCGTCAAATTTAAATAATGTACATAAGTCCTCATCTCTTAAATATAGAACTGTACAGTATCAATGATTTAACGCATGTAAAAAAAAAATTCAAGTTAAGGGAGGTTATTCTGAAATATTATACTTGAATTACCTCTCTTCCAAAATACAAATTTTGCTGGCTATCACAATCGGCAAGATGCTTTGCATTAGGGGCGGTGAGCAAAATGAGTAATTTCTGATTTCTCGTTATTTTTCCCCACCACCTGTTTGAAACTATTACATTGCAAGTATTGTATCATCGTTTGAAATTTGACCCGATTGTAATTGAGGTTGTTAATAAACTATATGGATAAGTTTTGGTGTTTAACAATAAATATTTTTCTCTCTGTTGAATTTCAAGTCAATTTTTCCCCATATTAATGTCTAATTTTGTAATTTTCAATTTTCAAAAAATGATGTCTAAATTGGGGAAAAACGAGTAATGACTAATTTCAGTAATTTCTTCTCTTCAACTGCATGGTGCATAAATATATCGGGAAGAGAGTCACTTCAACAGATAGTGAAAAAGCTATAGCATATATTTTATGGTAAGTTTTTAGATTTGGTTGAGTTTCATTAATTTCATATCATGCGCCATTTTTCTATGATCCGCTTTCATTTGATCTAAATATTTAAATTTTTGGTGGCATTTCTGATCTTTCTGATGTCTAAGGATGGATACTAATTTGTATGAGTTTTTATCAAATGTAATTCTGGAGAATTGAAGAGGCAAATTAATCTTATCTTGTATTACTCATTTTGCTCCAGCTAAATTTGTCTTTATATTCTCAAAGTGAACAGAGATAATTTTCTGAAATAGTCTTCTGAATATGTTATAGTGTTTTTAATGCATTTAGAGAAGGTCTTTTGCTTAGTTTTTGTAAGGAAGTGAACATTTGTAAAAAATTTTTTTTTCTCAAAATTAAAAATGCAGTGAATCTTACTCATTCTGCCCCACTACCTTTATATATGTAATAATAAAAATCATATATTATGCACTTTGCTGTGTTTTGTTACGTGTGTGATCCCCTAGTCTGTGGGTTACTTGTAATAAACATTTCTTACACATAAAACACAGATTTCTTTTATTACAATATGTAAAAATAAACACCACTACCATCATTAACCCTTTTGCTACTAACCTCTCCGAGACCACTCTCGGTTCTATAATACAAACTTCACTTTTTTAAAATTATTTAAAATAAAACTCCTCATCAAATTTCACATTAAATTATATTCCGCAAAGAATAACAATGAACACATAATATTACATTTTGCCTCATCAATGCTACATATGCACACACCATCTATACAATGAAATAAAAATACTTTAAATGAAAATATAACACGATATGCAAGGAACACAATTCAATATAACAAGTTTCAACTTTCTAATCCTTTTTACTACATATTCAATCACTCCCAAACACAGACACATCTACTACACTCCAGAACAGCACCGTATTATCGCGAGCCAACAAGGGGGCTTCCGTATGGTCAATCTGTCAAAAATTAAGAGCAGCTTAATTTTTGTCAAATCACACACTATCTTAAGAAAAGGAAGGGCATATTAAATAATGTCGCCCTAAGTATACTATGCCTAAAAAAAAACATGGGTCCATCATGGATGAGAAGCATTTTTGATCATAGATTTGAGTACTTTTTGGTTATCTCACCCCCATTAAAAAATTGCCATTAAAAAATTGGGTTAACTCCCCACTAAAAAATCGAGTTAATGTGACAAGAGATTGGAGTTAAAAAGTCAGATCGTTTTGATTCAATACTTCAACACATTGTTGACGTTTGGCCTCCTCAATAGGCACAGTATGATTTGTTATAAAAATGTTATTAGTGCAGCAGTGGCTATGTGGTAAGTAGCTTGCTTACCAATCACATGGTTCCGGGTTCAGTCCCACGCAGTGGGACCTTGGGCAAGTGTCTTCTACTATAGCCTTGTGAGTGGATTTGGTAGACGGAAACTGAAAGAAGCCTGTCGTATATATGTATATATTTATATATGAGTGTGTATATGTGTTTGTTCCCCCAACATCGCTTGACAACCGATGCTGGTGTGTTTACGTACCCGTAACTTAGCGGTTTGGCAAAAGAGACCGATAGAATAAGTACTAGGCTTACAAAGAATAAGTCCTGGGATCGATTTGCTCGACTAAAGGCGGTGCTCCAGCATGGCCGCAGTCAAATGACTGAAATAAGTAAAAGAGTAAAAGATACAGTAAGATGTTTAATTTTTTCAGTTTTCATGTCTCAGTTTTGAATGATCTGTCATAAAAATATTATTACATTCAATAAGATGCTGAATCTTTTCACTTTTCATGTTTATTAATTTTTTTCATTTTTTGTGTTTTATTGAGGGTTAAACAATTTTTTTTTTAGTTAGAGGAGATAAACCCAACTTTTTAATGGGGGTGAGATAACCAAAAAGTACCTAGATCTGCTAAACTGGGATTGGGCTTTGAGGTAAACGATAATAACAACTACTAAAACACGATCCGGTCATGACAAACATTAGAAAAAAACACCAAAATAACTGCAAAATTAGTCTTTGCTGGGATGCAAACCACTCAAAAGAAAAGAACTTGGAGCATTCTGACCAAGTCGCTTTACCTGCATTTATTGTGGCCACATACTTAGATCTAGAGACAAAAGGTGGTCATATTGCACCTCACACACTTTATCTGTGTGTTAAATTGTGCAGTGTGGTTTTAAGTAGTTAGAAGTATATACATATATTATATATTAAATTTGAGATTTATGAGTTGCAAATAAACATTTAACTGAACTTTCATGTAGCTTTTGTCAATCAGAACGGATGGCTAAGTAAATAACAACATCAAGAAAAACGAAAGAATGCCCATTTTCTTGATTACACTTATAGAATAGTCAAAATAATGTCCTAAAGCAGGTATGAGCAACCCGCGACACTTGGGCTGCTTACATTTCGTATGACTTTTGGCACAGTATGCCTAATATCACGTAACATAAATCGTAACATTTTACAAAAATTTTGTGTCACAGTGAACTATGTACTACACATGAGGTTGTTTAATTTTTTTTAGTGACACGATTTATGATGAGCAATATCCTATAAGACCCTCGACTAGTAAAGGTTGCTTATGTGCGTCGTAAAGATTACGCCAGAGCCGTCTTAAGGCATGGGCATACTGTACAGTTGTCCGAGGCCTCATCGGTCTAAGAGCCTAATTCTGATCTATGTATGTTGAGGCTTTCAGTTAATAAATAAATATTGTAGGATCCAGTGCGTTGATTTTGCCCTGGGGCTTATAATGCAGCTAAGACGGTCCTGGATTCGGCTTCTCCTTCAGAGCTAGAAAATACGCCAACTCAAAGTTACTATCTCCGGGCACTTTTATAAAATTATCCTCTTTCTCCCTTTCATATATATATATATATATATATATATATATATATATATATATATATATATATATATATAAATATATATTACAGTTCTATATTTAAGAGATGAGGAATTATTTACATTATTTACATTTGACGGATATTTGTCCTCATCTTATTTGTTAACACAACGTTTCGGCTGATATACCCTCCAGCCTTCGTCAAGTGTCTTGGGGAAATTTCGAACCTGGGTTCTCATTCCTAACGATGTTACTATTATATTATTATTATTATTATTATTACTATTATTGATCAGGTCGCTGCCGTGAATCGAACTCGGAACCTTGGGGTTAGTAGCCCGCGCTCTTAACCACTACGTCATACACCTGACGAAGGCTGGAGGGTATATCAGCCGAAACGTTGTTTTAACAACAAACAAGATGAGGACAAATATCCGTCAAATGTAAATAATATAAATATATATATATATAAATATATATATATATATATATATATATATATATATATATATATATATATATATATATATATATATATATATATATATATATATATATATATATATATATAAGGATAATATAACACGAGGATAGAGGATAAGAGGGTTTAATAGTAGATCGCAACATTTGTTTCAGCACTGCATTCATATACAATTATAGAAGATCATTCTTTATAATTATACAATTTTCAGCAACAGTCGTGTATAGACGCTTCGTTGGGTGGAATTTATATATATATATATATATATATATATATGAGAAAATGTGACGAAATAATGATGCATATATATATATATATATATATATATATATATACAAACACACACACATATATATACACACGTACATATATACACATACATTCATATATATACATACACATATAAATACATATAAAGGTTGCAAGACGCAACGAAAATTTTAGAAAAACTAAATAAGTAAATGAGTAGAAATCGAACCGTTGAGTGTGTTAAGTAATAGGGCACTAAAAGAGAATGTCTCTTCCCAGACACAATAAAATATATTTTTTAATGGGGAAGGCCGGTTTATGGGATTACCCTGGGTTTCCCGTCCATAAAGGGTTTAATCGTCAGATCCCAAAACCTGTTGGGGGTCTGAGGGTTTTGGTGTATGACGATATGTCATAAAGCTAAACCCTTTATGGACGGGAAACTGAGGGTAATCCCATAAACCGGCCTTCCCCATTAAAATGTACACTGCTCTACATCTTAGAATGTGCTTCTTCTCTTGATTTATGTTTTCTACAAACGATATATATATATATATATATATATATATGTGTGTGTGTGTGTGTGTGTGTGTGTGAGAGAGAGAGAGAGAGTAAGTAAAGAATTACTTACATTTTTTCAATGCTAACATAATCCTGGGATGTAAGTCGAGTTTCTCCATACTGAAAGTTTGTCGACTGTTGAGAAAAGTTTACGATTCATAATACCCGCCTTAAAGGGAGCGCTTATTATGCAAGAAATGGACACTGTCCTTAAGATAGGAGATTTTCATCTATCTTATTTCGGATTAGACGTTCAGAACTATGTATATATGTCAGCAAAGCTGTCATTAAAATAAGCACAAAACTATTTGATTACATGTTTACGAAGGAATAATATAAAAGTCATTATATTGTAGATTTTGTTAACTATTTTGAGACACACTATATTCTATTTTGTGTTCACACAACGTTTAAATAATTCATCAAATTAATTCTGTTGATTTTTTGTTTTTAAAATATAAAGAAAATATAATTTTATTGTATCACAATGTTAAATTTAATAAAATCTTTTTTAGCGATAATTAAGACATGGTTTCTACTTTTTAGTTGTTCGTCTAAAGATCTGTGTGTAATACTAGTCATGATTTCATCTCTCGAGACTGGCCGTGAAAGGAAATGAAACGAAAGTGATATGGTCGACGTGGTGTCTTCCACATTAGCGTAACATGTCATAGTTGTTTACATTTTATTTCACGATAATGTCATGTCAGCTAATTGTACTGTCACAATTTCAAGACATATCTTCTATAAAGAGATACCTTTTCCCCTTTCTGAAGGACTGCACTCCAGACCCGTCTGGCACAGAAGGTATATTTGCATATTATGCACTTTCTCACCATCAAAACAACATTTAATATTATAAATGATATCCATATGTAAACAATGATTTTATATACATACATGCATATATATATATATATACATGTGTGTGTGTGTATATATATATATATACACACACACGTTTCATCTCTGCCTCATAATGTAACATGTCATTTATCTGCTCACCTTGTCATGTGATAAATTAGTTCCATCTGGAAAATTTACCCCTCTAAAACTGTTGCATCGAGTTGTTACACATTTTGTTTTGTTTTCCTTTGTTCTTTTGCCTTTTTAATTAGCTCGAATGTAAATTTTTTTTCTCCATCAAATGCAATAATGTGTTTTGATTCGATACTAGATAGACATGAATCATGTTTTCGTCTGAATGTATACACCTTTTCGTTTTAATCGATAATCTACTTATTACCTCTCCAAAATTACTCATTTTGTGTGTGTTCGTCGAATAAAGTAAATAAAAGAATTAAAAACTCTACAATATGACAATACTGTTTTGCGAAATGTCAAAATGGCTGCCTGAATATAGTTTCAGATAGTTTTTAACTTACATATACACAATTATTAATTTGTATTCTGTGATCGTTATATAATGAATCCAATATATTTAATAAAATTTTATTGTTATGACAGTCACTATTGTATATTGTAGATTTACCAGTTTCAAGTGTTGAATGAATTAGTAACTTTCGCTTTCCTCACTAAAAAAAAAAAGTGGTTTTGAATATCAAATAGTTATACATCATGTTAGATTATTAGATTTTCTTTTTTTTACCTTAATCATCTCCGTATAGCTAATATTAAGGTAAAGCTTGCTTCAATTTCTCTCATTCGTAGGAATCTCATGACGACATCATAAAAAATATGTTGAGGTCTCTTCAACTAACTTTTATTTCTACCTTATAATAATGATAATAACCATTTCTACCATAATAATAAAACCCTTGCGTGTGATTGACGCACTAGATACCAACTTATTTGTTTCGACTTGCCGTTCTGATTTCAAGTCTGTCTGAGGTCGACTTCGTCTTCCGCTCCTCTATAAAACATGTACCAGTAATACACCCTGAAATCGAATCAGTCACCTTTACCTTTCCTTAAGAAATATTGGTTTTCTCCCTAGTACATCAATATTTTGTTTAATACGTTGGTCTCTTGATTTCCCATTCAAAGTATTAGTCCTAACTGATTTTTTTTGGTGGGGGGGGATTTTATCTGTTTACCATATCTGTACATTTGTAGGTCTAGTGTTACGATTAAAATAGTTTGGCAAACGTTAGGATCTCGTCTTATAAAAAGAGAGGCATTGTTAAGTAGAAATCCGTGCTTATTTATCTTATATATGTATGTATTCATCAAAGTATACAGTGTTATAGATCCATTACAGCTGATCTTACTAATCAGTTTCGTACTGGGTACTAAAAACAGGTGTTAGATAACAACAGCACGGTTAAATGCGAGACTGATTGGTAAGGTTGGCTGTAATATTCTTTGATTAATATATCCATTCTATTGACAAATATACGGATGTATCTTTTTTCTGACATGAATTCTTAGACACGATATATACTACTGCATCAAATTAGTAAGGTATGTTAAATTTAGTACATTCCCGAAACTCAACTCAAGTTTGACATATATCTGTATAAAGTCCCATGTTATATTCATAAATGGTAAACAGGGAAATTTGGTGCGAAATGCTTCTGGAGACTTAATTTTTTTTTTAATACAATCTTTTTTCGGATATTAGTTTTATATACCATAAAATAGTGTTATGGAAATTTCATTTGATTTTACTTTTTTTCTTTTTGCCTGTCTTTAATACATCATTCATTAACTTTATCTAAATTAAAGCATTGGCCTACTTAAGTTATTTTCCTTGGTTCATCATCATCATCATTATCATCATCATTATTATTATTATTATTATTATTATTATTATTATTATTATTATTCAAATTATTACTAGCCTAAAGCTGGTGGAACTTTTTATCAGTATGTGAAAAGTAGTCAACTGATCAAAGGGAGCTTGAGTAGACTATGCTATACTGAGAGCTCCAGTAAGACTTAAACATATCTGCAGTTGTCCTCTGCTTTTAAATAAAAATCAGATTTTCCTCTTACCATGTAAATAAATTTTATAAAATTAATTCTTAATGCTTAACTGTTTAAAAAATTATCTCCCTTCTCTCGTGAATTTCTAACAATTGTCAATAGGTTTTTGTTTCCTTTCTCAACTAAGTGAAATTTTGATTAACTGAGAATTTTTTTATATTCATTATTCTGTAATTTATCCCTTACTTTATTACTCAATAGCTTACCTATTCACACTTGGGTATACCATGTTTTATTGTTTGTTTGTTTTTATATATTTTGCTCTTTAGATGTTTTTGAACATGTAGTGTAAACTTTTTCTATTTTAGAGGTTTTTTTTTTATTATAGTACTTATTACTATTTTCTGTTCTTTTACTAATGGTTTGTTATTCTGACCCAAGTATATCTATTACTACTACAAACACCATCACTAATCCTTAATAATTTCTTAGTTATACTTGCAACCTTGAAAAAAGGAAGAGATGATAAGTTGAAATTAGAATGCTTTTTCCAAAGGCCTAACTGAAATGGTTCACATTAGAAATTGAAACAAAATTGAAATAAGATTACAAACTGAGTTATTTGTTGACTACCTTTAATTAAAATTTCTCACATGGCACAAGAAACAAAATGGTAAGTGTAAATAGTGTCAGTAAGATGGACCCCAGTATATGACTGATACTTATTGACTTTGTGAATTGAGAAATACTTTTTAAACTGTGAATAATGACTTTGGAAATTCTGCTAAAATTTCTCTCATGAAGACACTTCAATGCTTTACATATTTGACCATCAGAAATACCTCAAAGCTAACTGATAATGAAAATTTTGTCATTGATAACATCATCCAGTGCTCCTCACTTTCACTGCAGTATCTAAATTGTGCACATACTAGCTTCCTTGTTGGTTACCAACTGGTAATAAAATCTGTTGCTTTTGGTTATGTTGTTTATACAGTCCTTTCTACTATTGGCCAAAGGCCTGAAATTTTGGAGGGAAAGACTAATTGATTACATAGATTCCAGTGCTCAACTGGTACTTATCTTATCCACCCCAAAAGGATGAAAGGCAAAGTCAACTTTGGCAGAACTTGAACTCAGAACATAAAGCCAGAAAAATGCTGGGAAGCGTTTTGTTTGGTGTACTAACAATTCTGCCAGCTTGCTGCCTTCATGTCTTTTATAAAATGCAGGCTAGCCATGTATCTCTTCTACAGCAACAAACCTGTTGCAGTCCCTTTATCATACTCTAACCTGTCATTACCTTGCATAAAGCTGCCTCCTGCTCTACTAACTCCTACTCAGTTTGAGAGGTGCTTTTTATTTTGTAAGTTACATGGCAACCTCACTAGTGTTGGTGCCATTAAACAGAAAACACCAATTAGATTCTTTGAAAGGTTGGCATTAGGAGGGGCAGCTAGCCATTGAAATCATGTCAAAACAGACATTGGAGCTTAATACAGTCCTCCGATATTAGATCGTGTTAAACTATCCAACCCATGCTTGACAATGCCAACAACCATCATTTAGCTTCTTTCATTACTCTCTTGTGTCACTCTCTTGTTCCTATCATTCTGGTTCTCCTATTATTCTTTCTCTTCCTCTCCTCTAACTCAGTTGTGTGTTGTAAAAAGAAACAAACAAATGGGGACAACATAGGGTAGGACAGGAGATAACCTTTCTGGTGTTGGGGAACAAATGAGTACAGACAACATAGAATAGAGAGAGAGCTCTTTAGTCTTGTCAGAGACAAGAAACCTTTCAATCGTTGGTGTCATGACAAAATAATCCTAGTATATCCTGCAGGGTGATTGGCACCAAAAAAAGAATCAGACCATAGAAACTTCGTCAAAAAAACAAAAAAGATCAGTTAGTACTTAACCAATCCAGGCTATTATCAAGAAGCAAACAAAAATTATGATGATGATGTATCTATGTTGCCTTGAAGCTTAAATGTTATTATCCTCTTGCAGTCAATAATAAATAATGATGTTACAATCCTCAACGGGTATTTATATTCTTTTTCAGTGTCATAATCTAACAATTTATACTGGTTATTCTATTTTTGCTAAATTTTTTGAATCACAAATGTCTATAAGGTTGGTGCTCAATACTAGTGAGTTTTGCATTAAATAGATGAGAAAGAAAATACCCACTTGGACAGGACACTGGCATTTCTCATATAACTTCTTGCATGAGAGAAATTGGGTTCAATATTGCAAACTAAAAAAAAAAATATTTGTTACTTCTGAATGGTGAACTCTTCCACGCTGTAGTACTTAATTAGAGATGAGTAGCTTTTGCTGTTTCTAATTCAGTGTTTTGGTCAAGAACACAACTCTTTATCAGTGACAGCATACAGATTGCCTGCCTCATAACTGGCTGTTTGGTAATTTGTACACTGTGCTTTCATTATTTGATGCTGACCAGCAATATTATTATTTATATTGTCACCATTTCAAGCGTGGCTGTTGCCAGTACCTCCTGACTGGCCTTCGTGCTGGTGGCACGTAAAAGCACCCACTACACTCTGAGTGGTTGGCGTTAGGAAGGGCATCCAGCTGTAGAAACTCTGCCAAATCAGATTGGAGCCTGGTGTAGCCATCTGGTTTTACCAGTCCTCAGTCAAATCGTCCAACCCATGCTAGCATGGAAAGTGGACGTTAAACGACGACGATGATGATGATGATGATTGTTATCACAAAGCTTAGTGTCAGTATTTTGAGTTTCTATCATTATCAACACTGTCTAGTTCAAGTATTGTGCTGTCATCAGTGTTTTGAACTTTTGTGTCAGTAGCCATCTGTAACATTTAGAAACTTCTAAATAGGTGTTTATAATCATTTTGGACATTACTGTTTTTCACACTTTGCTTTCCACTCACCTTTTCCTTTATAATAGTTTGAATTGGATGGCTTTGTAAAATTTGAAATATGAGCAATTTTTCTTTGTTTGTTTCTTTCTTTTTATTAGTTTGATTTCCTTACCATTCACTTCTCAACTTCAGAGTAGAAGTTGTGGTATCTGTTTTATAGATAGGCAACATTGTCAATCAGATTAATGTGTCTTGACTGAACTTAGAATGGTAGTACATTATCAATTTGGTATCTGAATTAATTGTTTCCTTATTGTTTCTGTTCAATTTCTTAGATGCTTGGTCATCATCTTGGGATTGGACAGTGGACTCCCAGAATCAAGATGAAGAAGAAGAGAATCATAATAGAAGAAAAGAGCATGAGACATGGCTACAAGATTCCATAATATCGCTATCACCAGCCAATGATTTATTGGCCATTGCTAATGAAGATCGTATTGTCCTTCTTGCTCGTAAGTCTCTTTACTTGAATTTTTTGATGTTTGCAGATTTTCTCTCTTTCTCTCTCTTACATAATCAAATATTTAATCATTTCAATGTTACTTGATTTACTTGCATATTTTCCTTTCTTTCTTTCTTATTGGTATCAATGTAATGTTGTTTATTGGAGTGGGAAGATTTTAATATTCGCACATGAATTGTTGAAATAAATAGCGTTACAACTGGTGGGAAGCTTTATCCTATTGCTAACTATTTGAACATAATAGTTAGCAATTATGTTCAATTTGTTTCCAATCAGACAATTGTGCTTATTGGTTAAGGTGTTCACCTCATGATCATAAGATTATAAGTTTAATTCCTGGAGGCACATTGTGTCCTTGAGCAAGACACTTTATTTCAATTGCTCCATTTCAATGAGCTGGCAAAAATAAGTTGTACCTGTAATTATCACATTCCATGTCATGCTGAGAACTATGTTAAGAGTATGTGTGTCTGTGGAGTGCTCAGCCACTTGCATGTTAATTTCATGGGCAGGCTGTTCTGATGACCATATCAACTCGAACACTTGTCATCATAACTGATGGAGTGCCAGTAATTAATTGTCAGTGTTTTTCTACTGTCAAGTGAAAATTAACTAGTAATGTGCCTTATTTTTTTCCCTAACTCAATAACAAGCAATTTTGAAATTCTCTTCATCACAGTGATCATAATTTTAAAAATAATCATTTGTTATTATTATCATCAACTTTTTTATCATAGAGTTGATATCATTTGTAACTCATCATCATTTTTATAATCTCGATACAACTACCATCATCATCAGATATCTACTTTCATTGTCATTCTTATCAGAATAAGGAAATTGGGAGGATAATACAGGTGGTTAGAAGCCATCCAAACTAATTTATTTATCTCTTATTTGATGTCTCAACATTCTACCTTCAATTTGCTTTACACCTCCCAGGAAGCTACTAACCCTTTTGTTATCAAACTGCCTGGCTTTAGAACACAAACATCTTGTTTTAAAGTGATCAAAATTAAAATCATCCATCAAAATTTCATGCTAATTTAAGTTTCAAGCACCAGCTTAATAATGACAAAATTATTTTACTTTAATTACTTCAGAAATTAGTTGAAACACAGTGTGTATATTTCAGCAGAAATATATTAATCAGAGGATTAAGTTGTGCCATAAAAGCAAAGCATATAATTTGACTTAGCTCATTCTAACTGAAAATAACTTCCATTCTTACTTAATGGTTAGTACTTTGTAATGGGAAATACATCATCATCATCATCATCATCGTTTAACGTCCGCTTTCCATGCTAGCATGGGTTGGACGATTTGACTGAGGACTGGTGAAACCGGATGGCAACACCAGGCTCCAGTCTGATTTGGCAGAGTTTCTACAGCTGGATGCCCTTCCTCTAGTTATAAAATATTTGCTTTAACTACATAAAAATAAGAAAATTTGTAAATATCACTTCCATCATTCCAGCATAAAAACATTGTTCGAAAAAATAACTACTTAGATCTGTTGTGAACTTTAGGATTCATAAGGCTGGACCTAAATCTGGTTTCCATGGTTTATAAGTGACTGAGATGGGATGCCAGTCTGTTACAGGGTTAACTTACAAGCTATTGCTGGAAATCATTTACAGCTGAATGACTGGAAGAATGTGAAATGAAGTGTTTTGTTCAAGAACACAACCCAAGTCCTGGAATGAAAACGATGATCTTATGATTGTGAGTACAACACCCTAACCACTAGGCTATGCACCAGTAGTTAGCCATGAGTCCAGTAAGATAAAACAAAAGAAAAAACATTCTTGTTTCATTCATTTTGACAACATTTTAGTTGAAAGAAAGAGTATTACTTTATATTTGCTTAAATATACCATTTTGGTGTGTCTCATTTTATAACCAGATTGTGGTAAAGAGAAAAATATGCCATTAAGACTACTCTCATCTGATAGTTAGACATGTGAGAGTTGTGTGGAGGCTGGAAAGAAGTGTAGTGGTCTGTTAGGTGTGTATTGCTAACTTTTATAAAAGACAGGGCACAACTGAGCTGCAAAAACAAATTAATGTTAAGAGCATTATTTTTTAGTCAATGTATATAGCAGAAAATACCAAAGCGATACAGGACATATGATTGCAGATGGAGGACAAGTAGTGAGTGAAGGAGTGCTGAAAAGAAGATAGAAGATGTGGGAAGAAGAAATGATGAGACCATAATCCATGATGCTGGGCCTCACAAATGCTATGACAAAAGATTGTGATCAGTGCCAGGTTACTGCTTGGTAGACCCAAATAAACTATCCCAGCATAGGAAAACAAATGTTAAAACATTATTGGTTATGGTTCATATTTGATAACATTTTTGTTTTGTAGAGAAATATGACCCCCAAGGTTCAGAAGAAAGTCTTGAATCCAAACTTAGTCCAGTGTGGCAAGGTTCATTGCGACAGGAAGAAGGGTAAGTGAATTTTTTTATGTGTAAATTATAAGGTTAGAAATATTTCTTAGGTCAATTTTTCTTATCACTAATCCTCTTTTTATTATTAGCTTAAATTTTAAAAGTTTTATTTGCACCAATCTTATAAAAACTACATAATATACCTTTCTTTTTTATTCTTTTTGGACAGCAACCACTGTGGGACAGCGTATTGAAAGGTTTTAGTTGATTATTTCAATCCCAGTAATTTGTCTGATTATTTGTTGTAAGATAGGAAAAGCAAAGTGGACATTGGCAAAAGGGGAGATAATTAATATCGTACGATATTATTATTGTTGCTGTTGTTGTTAAATACAAGATTCTATTTAACATTTTTCTTTATTTTTTGCAGTGAACAAATTACAGCGGTTTTGTGCTTACCTCTTGCATCTCAGAAAAAGTAAGCCTTTCGAATTTATTTTAGTTTTCATTCATGCTGGGATCATGTTTAGAGATTTTTCTATTTACATGTTAATTGAATCATCAACTTTTTGTATTATTGTACAGCTTGATTAATGATTATTCTCACAACTAATAGGAATGGGGCAACTTGTGTTACAGTTACAGAGGCAAGCCAGTCTTATGTGGAATTTAGGAAGTAGTGTTTCATAGACGCCCTAAATTCATTTGGTGTGTCTCGTTTTATAACCAGATTGTGGTAAAGAGAAAAATATGCCATTAAGACTACTCTCATTTCTATTTCCATAACTAAATTCTTCTTCCCTATTTTTAACACTGAGGTAATCATTAGAAAGTTGCAAATAATTTCTTCCTTAGACATCAGGGCAATTTTTGTTTTTTCCAAGACTGGAATATAGTCAAATCAATTGTAATACATTAGTGGTTGTATTTTATTAAATGATGGAAGGTTAAGTTGATCCTGGAAGGATTATAGCTCGGAGCAGGAATAGTTGAAACTAAACAGTATAAGAGTGTTTTTAGTTTGATATTCTATACACAGACTAACATTGCCAATACATTACATTAACATAAACAGCAATATTGATTTTTAATATTAACTAAAGGACATGGATTTTGTAGAAGAGATGTTAAACTCTAAAAAAATGTACTTTTCTTGTGTTGCATAACTGATCACCACTTAGATACCCAATGTCAGAAGGTATGCTATAAATTTCTAAGCATTCACTTATTTTATTCTGTTTATCTATATATATTGTATCTATATTGTTTTCACAGAAGCATGCAAGGAGCTCCAGATTGGACTTGTGTAATAGTTGGCTTTTCTTCGGGATACATTCGTATGTACACAGAGGTAAGACATAATTACTTAGTATTCAATGATTAGATAGCATGCAAGGAACTCCAGATTGGACTAGTGTAATAGTTAGCTTTTGTTCAGGATGCAGTTGTATGTATACAGAGGTAAGACATGATTACTTAGTATTCAATGATTAGATAGCTGACAAAGCTAGCGTTTGCAAGTAAAAGTATACATACAATATAAGTTGTACAATGCAGGGTTTTGTATGACATAGTGCACTTAGACGTCTGTAATCAGCAGAGATAGCATTATCTGGCAATCTAGAACTACCGTTCTCATTGTGGTTATATTTGTGCACATTGTCCTTATATTATATAGCATATCTGTGTACCCTTCAAAACAAGCAACCAACTACTAAGAAGCTGTAACATTGTGTGCAAGTTCAAAGTTACTTTTGCAAGTTGTATATACATTTGTGATCCCTCTCTATTTTTGGTATTGTCTTTTGGAATTATCAACTCCATTTTGAAACTAGCTGAGATACTTTCAATAACATCACGGTGCATTTCGTTTGCCTTAAGTCTCAATGCACAATAGTACTAATATCCTTGCTGCCACAATCCATATTAACCGTTTTGTTACCATATTTCATCTGAAATACATCTTTATTTCAGTGAAATTTGTAAATAATTAAGAATGTGGTAAAATAACTTGTCATTATTAAGCTGATTTTTGGAACATGAATCAGCATGAAATTTAAATGGGAAATTTTAATTTAGACCACTTTAAAATATGAAGGTTGTATCCTAGTAGCAGGGGTGGTCTCAGGTAGATTGGTATTGAAGGGCTAATTCCTAAATATGCTAATGTCTATCCAAGGCAGAGAATTAAATGTAAGCAATAATACAGATTTTGTTGTTTTGGGATGGTCATTTTTTTTTTGCTAATTGACCATATGTCCTATATACTTGATCTTCACTTCAACTTTATTATTATTCTTATTTTAGTGCTCTTTATCTTAAATCTTTCATCACACATTCTGTGACCGCTTTAGTATCTCTCCACTCCATGTGTCTCCTGTTCTGCTTCGTCCATTCTCTAAATGGACTAAACAGGAGGAGATACATGGAGTGGAGAGTCACTGAAGAGGTCACAGAATGTGTGACAAAGGATTTAAGAAGACCAAGTATATAGTGTATGTGGTTAATGGGGGCGGGGAACATGACCCTCCCCAAATCTAACAATATCTGTTTCAACATATACTTTCACATTAGCAAACTTGCAACACAAATACATAAACATAATAATACAGATATTTACCTTTTCTTTTTTTTCTTTTATATTCTCTTTTAAGGTTAATTTTTAAAAAAATTATATCTAATACTGTATTTTCTTTATAGAATGGAACATTATTGCTATCACAACTATTGCATGAGGAACCAGTTCAGAAGCTGAAATGCAAATCCTATGAAGCACCAAGATATCTTGGGATGGCTGAACAGGTAGAGTTGATATTGCATTTCATTTACTGGATTGAATTTGTATTTTGGTATGTATATGCATAATTATCTTTTCTATGAAATTTCGTTTGTGAAGCAAGTTCAGCTCTAATACCTAAATATACTTACTCATATCCTAAGTTTTTTTTGCCCAATTTCTACTTTGGGAGAAACTATCATGTGCTTCTGATTCAGTTGTCCCACTGTGTTGCACTTTGGGCAAGTGACTTCTGCTATAGCCTTGTGAGTGGATTTGGTAGAGAGAAAGTGAAAGAAGCTCATCATGTGTGTGTGTGTGCGTGCGTGTGTGCATGTTTATGTTTGTGTGTATTCTTGTCTGGAAATCACATGATAGTTGTCAATGAGTATCACCATCATACAAGTGATGTTGTTTGTTTCCAGTCCCTTGTGTAAAACAAGTCTGGCCATAGGAAAATACTACCTTGCTTAGAAACAGGTGAGGGGTGGAAAAGGAAGGACATCTAACCACAGAAAATCTGCCTCAACAAGTCCATCTGTCTTACCTATGCAAGCATGGAAAAGGGGATATTAAATGGCGATTAGTATTAAAATGGTCATCCAACTCTAGAAACCAGAATAAATCAAACTGGAATCTGGAGGACCTCTCCTGCTTGATAGCTTTGATCAAACCGTGCAACTCATACCAGCATGGAAATCAGATGTTTAAGGTTGATGATGATGATAGATGTATGTATATATAGTTAAAGATCGAAGCTCTATTTCTTGAAAAGGAAATATATTGAGATATGCATAATTACACATGATTTACATGACATCAGCATGATAGATTATATTTTGTCCTGTAAAAGTAGGGTTTATTTGAAGAATTTATATCACAAATATGACTCTGAAAAATAGTATCAGGCTCTCAAAATTCTTATTTTAATAAAGGAAAAGATGATAGAATAAACACATATTGCAAAGAAGATTTTGGGTAGATCATTAATGCTTATAAGTGAGCCAAAGTACTGTAACCCTATCTTACAGAAAACTCCACAGTATTCCACATCCAACCCCAAGTCTATGCAAAATAAAAAAATAAAGAATCAAATCAAGTCACCTTATTCTTAAAAATGCCTGAATCCCTCTTCATGGTATTTAAGTAACTGCAATTCTTGCCAAATTCTATGCTGCATATAACTACAATTCAAACAGTGTTATTGCTTGGAGTTGAAAACTGGAACTGAGCACTCCTCGGTTTGAGAAACAGAGTTTAACCTTGTTTTAGAAAGAATTTCTTGCTAAAACCTCTCTTAAGTTTTCTTGCTTTGATTTTCGGGCATAGTGGTACTTAATATCTCAAGTAGAGGTCAGAATTTCATGATTCTTATTTCTTATTATTTATTTGTTAATGACTTAATTAGAGAAACAGGACTTGGACTTAGAGAAACTAGAGTGACATTTTGGTGTCATCTGTACACACTAACTGTTTTATCAGGGTTTATTGATTCTGAGGGAGAGTGGAGTTATCACATGGTTGATATTGCATCAGTTTTGGGTATTGTTTGATATCTGTATTCCTTTAAACCCACTACAGTCAAATAAAGTTGAGTACAGGAAACCTTTAGGTGTGGATTTATAATCCTGGTTATTATAGATATATATTTTTAAATATCATCACATTTTTATAGAAATCATGCTTACACGATATACTTAAAGCAGAGAGGAGGAGTTGGGGAAAATTTATTGAAAATCTAAACTTCTTTTTAAGTGAAATTTTGTTCATATGTATTATTATTTTTCAGCATGAAGAATTAATGATTCTTTACAGGAAGGCTTTCCTTACAATAGATGGATTCAGCTTGTTTCAGTCTTTACGAGCCTGTCGAAACCAAGTGGCAAGGGGTAAGTGCCAACTATTATGTATTGTTCCATAGCTATTTTTTAATGTTTCTTCAATACATTAGGCCTTAATTCTTTGGAATAGTATGTAGTACTGAATGCAAACCTGACAAAATTATGTGACACATTGTGTGAGTGTATGTTAGTACACATTTGTATATAATGTATGTATATGCTGTATGTACCAGTATATAATGTGTCTGATGAACAAAACAACTTCAAAAATTTGCTCTCAACTTTTATTTTGTGTTATACAAAGACAATAAGTTTTATACTTGTCACTACAGTTATAAAAATATTTACTATAATTCATTAATTTCTTCACTGCTTTATTTCTGTTTATATCCCTGCTCATTTTTGGAAAGTGCATAAAACAAACAGACACAATAGATACACACACACACACACACACACACACACACACACACACACATGCACACACACATCACTATACATCTGTTGCTAATCTTATTATTATTAGCCATACTATCATATTTTTAACCTTACAACTTTAATCCTTTTGTATTTAAACCAGCCATATCAGGCTCAAGTATTCTACCTATTTTCTTTTCAAACTGGCCAGATCTAGCCTCTCACACCTACTCTGCAGTATTATTCTAAAAATAAACAATCACATCATCAAAATCTCAAAGCTAAACAATAATACATAATTTATTCAAAACAAGGTGAATAAATAAGCATAGCCTTTGACAGAGTAACTTGAATGCTAAACAGGGTTGCCGATTTAGCATATTTTATGCGAGATCTAGCATTTTTTTTTCAGCATTTAGCAGAAAATTTTTGAATCTAGCATTTAGCAGGGAAAATAACAGGTTTAAAATTTTATTTAGCATTTTTCTCTGATCATGACATTTCCACAATAGTTACTCTTTTTCCTTCTTTTTCCTCCTTTTCTACTTTTGTTAATGTATCTTACAGCCAAATTTTAGTATTATCAGCTAGTGTTGAATTTTTGTTTCACTTTCATGAAACATCAAATTAAAGTTTATCAAGTTATGAACTTTTCCAACCCCCTCTCTCCATTTGAATACGGAGTGGTGCTGGTGGGGCGAGAGGGGAAAAGGTAACTCACTGCACAATAATGTAAATATGTTCCAAAGAATGAAAGCTTGGAAATTTGTCCTAACAATGCTTTATTCTGTTGTGATGAGTTTTATCATGACAGATTGACTGATTTACGTTCAGTTTGACTGTTTTAAAATAGGCCTGTGTCATTTCATTCTTGTTTTGGATTATATATCTTGTGTAGAAGTACGGGGGTGGCAGGGTCTCCTCCTTTATATTTCAACTTACTTTTTTTTTTCAAGTATTGTAGTTATATTTGTGGTTTTACCAATAAATATTAAATGTAAGACTGGAAGCGAAATATGATGTTCCCAGGTTTATATCAGAACACAGTTTTAGGATTTCTGCATATTTTACTTTTCCATTTATAAGTTGGCCACCCTGCATCCTGAATTAGTATTCTTCACCTCAAGAATTTGTAAGCAGCAAACATAAGAATTGTTAACGGCGAATGAAAGAATTGTTAGTGGCAAACTGATAATTTGTGTTTTCAATTTTATATTTTTATTTATCATTCAATTTATTTTCTTGCTTTCCACTACATTATAATGAGCAGAGAAAAAACAAAGTTGTACCAGCAAAAATTCTGAAAGGAATGGCTTAAGATGCCAGCGTTTACTAAGTGGTTGTGTGAAGTACCTAGTGACCAATCTAAAGCACATTGCAGATATTGTAGATGTAATATGTTGGCAAAATACTCTCTTTCTAGTAAGCCACTGTAAAGCAAAGAAACATGACATCAACTCCACAACAAATGATTCCTCTTGCCAATTTTATTGAAACCAAAAATGATAAGACATCTATGCTTGAAGCAAATTTAGCAATGTTTATTTGTCGCCACTCATCATTTAATAGCTGTGATCACTTAATAGAGTTATGTAAGAATTATATGTCTGATAGTGATATTATAACCAAAGTGAAGTTGCATCATACAAAATGTGCAAATGTTGTGAGAAATGTTCTATCTCCATATTTTGATGGAAATTTGATTTCTGATATAGGAGATAGAAAATTTAGCCTGTTATCATATATTAGAGTGACACTCGCAAAAAAGTGGTACATATCTCAGTATGGTATCTTTAGAAACGTGTGATGCAAATGACATTGTAGATGCCTTAAAAATTGAATTAGCAAAAAAGAAATTAGATATAAAAATTTACTGGCTATAGGAACCGACAATGCTAGAGTAATGATAGGAGTCAACAATTGTGTTTTCCAGAAATGAAAAGAAGTTCCATCATTACTTCTATTTAGATGTGTATGTCATTCTTTACAGTTGGCGGTATCCTACACTTGTACTTAATACCTGCCCATAAATTCAGAATTTTTAGTATCCAAAACCTATAAATGGTTCTCACATTCTTCAGCAAGACAAAGTGCCTACAAACAACTTTACCTTGCTATCAATGATAAAGAGCCTTTGAAGATTGTGAATTCTTGTACAACTAGGTGGCTGTCAACAGAACCAGCTTCAAATAGAATTTTAAGCCAATGGTTTGAATTGCAAACTCACTTCCAAACTACAACTACAAAAGAAAAATGCTTTACAGCACAAATGTTACATGAAATGTTTTGATTCTAGGAATGAATTTTACCTTTTATTTTTGCATCCAATTTTAAAACATGTTCAGGAAGTGAATAAACTGTTTGAATCAAACACTGTCAACAAAACAAAATTACTTGAAGATCTTTCAAATCTGTTGCTAATATGATCAAATCTGTTGCTTGCCAACATGTAGAATTGATGCTCTTGATCCTCATGCTTCTATTGAAAAATTTCTGGATCCTAAACCAAATTTAGGCTACAGGTTTGAGAGAAAGATAGCAGAAATGATTATCAAGAAAACTGTAACAGCCACCAAAGAAAATAATATTCGCAAAAGAGCACAACAATTTTTACTCTGCCTTTATAAAGAGCTCAGGCACCGTTTGCCAGAAAATATTAATATACTGAGGAATATCAAATGTTTTCAGTAGAGAATATTTTGCAGCATTTCAAAGAGCCAATTTTACCTGTCTTAGAAGCAATGCATTTAAATGAAGAAAAAAATTGCTTCAATTGAAAATCAGTTAAATAGCATTCATTTAGTTAAATGGAAAAATGCGACCAATACTGAGGCATTCTGGCTGGAAGTCTTGGAATGTAAAGATGCTACTGGAGGAAATCCTTTTAGAGATGTTGCAAATTTTGCCATTAATCTATTGACATTGCCAAACTCAAATGCAGAGGTTGAACAGTTGTTCAGTAGTATGGGTGTAATCAAATCAAAATTGAAAAACAAAATGCATCTTCCTATGCTTAGACCAATACTGTCTATAAAATATGGCCTGAAAAGATATGGCAAATGTTGCAAAAACTTTGATATTCCAAAACACATAATTAACAAGATAGGGACCTTGAATGTATACAGAAGTCAAGACCTAGGCACTGCAGCTGAAAGTGATCAAATCAGTAAAATTCAAGAAATTATTTCTCAATGCTGAATATAATTAAAGAAAGTAAATAAAAATGGAAATAAAAATTAAGCTTTTTGATATAATTTGTCTTTAGCATTTTTGTTTTTTCTTACTTAGCATTTTTTTGGTATTTTTTCTACTGAAATTTAGCAAAAAATTGTGAGTTAAAGTTGGCAACACTTTGCTAAAGGGTTAAATATGAATATGTCTTCTTCAGCTGCTGCTAGTCATAGTGAGTCATTCCTGCAAGCTCCACCTTTAGCATACAAAAAATGGGCTTTCCAAGACCAAGACCAAATTTTTGACCAGTGCAGCAGAGGTAAATAAAAATGTATTTTTTTAAAGTTTTAATTGTATTTTACTGTTGCCTTTTCATTGGTAATGTAGATGGTTGAGGTAGTAAAAGGATAGATCTGATGTGTTACAGTATCCAATGATTGGCACTTCCTAATCTGTTTTCATCAAATTTTGCTGTTATAGTAAAACCCTGCATGATGCCTGCTGTTATTTTGTGTTTTTACTGTAAAATAGTTTTTCTTTGATGCTTATTAAGGAAAAAAAAAACACTTTTTGTATCAGGTTGTTAGAAAGGGAAAAGTATAGGGATAATATTTAGCAAACTTTGAAGCCAAAAGGTACAGTATGTTCTTTCTAAAGTATATGTATATGCATATGAATGAGGACAGTTGCATCAAGAAATGCCGATCTCTATTTGTAGCGGGAACCTGTGGAAGGGGTAGACCCAGCAAGATGTGGGACAAAGGGGTGAAGAAGAACTTACAAATCTTGGGACTCACAGAGAGATTGACAGGGGACTGAGAATCCTGGCAGTTTGCCATGCTTGAAAAGACATGCCAAACTAAGTAAAAGCATGATTGCCCTTGCGACCCTCTCCAGCTGAGCATCCCTAATCTTGCAGGCTCGTAAGTGCTATTGCTACATAAAGGGCACCTATACTGGTGCTGCGTACAAACATCCATAAAGTGGTTGGTGTTAGGAAGGGTATCCAGCTGTAGAGACCATCCAAAACCGACATGGGCCTGCACAGCCCTTCAGCTGGTCAGCTTCTATCAAACTGTCCACCCCATACCAGCATGGAAAACAGATGTTAAGTGGTGATGATAATGTCTTTGAGAATAACCTGAAGGATAGTAAAAATGGGCAATACATGAATGAAAAAAAATTGAGAATTGAAGATTATTTTGTGAGGTGAAAGAATTTTTATATTGTTTAGTGTGAGTCAAACAAAGGCAGTGTAGCTGATGGCATATAAAAAAGTTGATACAAATTGTGTGCATCTCAGTCTGTGTGCCACTAGTAAATTCAGCAAACCAGGGATCTTTACAGTAATAGAGGAAAAAGCAAAGGCTGAATAGTATGTCTGAAGAGAATAAATGGATTAACCATTTCTGAATAACCATTTCGCTATCTCTATCGAGTTTCTTTTTCTAATTTCTTTATCCAATATACCAAATTGTTCACTTTATGGATAATGACTGTTTTCTCTTCCCTTTCAATCTAAGAAAGTTCTTCCTGTGTTCTCCACAATGTACTTCCTCAAACATGATAAAACTTAAAATACTACACAGTAGAGTATATTCAAATCCTGTAGAAAACTACCATCTCCTACAAAATACACACGTTTCACATATTTGTTTAAACTGAAAGTTTCTTTTTTCTTGTGTTATCAGGTATATGCAGCCCTAGTGCTTTTAGTCAAATGACAATTGCATCAAATGTGAAAGGATTTTATTCTGCTGTTCGTCTCTCACCACCTGCTACATCTCTTTATATCACATCCGGAAGTTTTCCATGTGTTGGCTTTTTCTATGCTGAGGAAGTAAGATTCTTTTATGATATCTGATAACCTTTCTGTTCTATTTGTATTTTCTAATCCATTTGATTCTATCATTTTTTTTCTTCCATTTATAATATTTTCTATTTTGATTCATCTGGGGTTAGACATCATTATAAATTCTTAAAGTTCCCCACAACTCAGCTGTGAAATTGAATTGTTGCTAAAATTATTTTGTGAAGTATCCTCCATTTGAGCAAAATTCTTAACTGATCAAGTTGTAGCCAAGCAGCTTCCTCAGTTTCTTTAACTCATCAGCCAACAAGCTTTTGTATGACTGGTTGATGTAAAAGGTTTGATGGGTTGGAATATTCTAAGTTATCCAGAATCAGTCTACAGTTATTCACCAATGAGATGCATGGGAGAGCTTTTTGTGAAGTGTCTTGTCAAAGACCACAATGCACTTCTTGCAATCAAATGCATACTCAGTAGTGATAATACATGAAATTGTATTTCATGTTATTATAGTATACACAGGGTGTTATATAACATATCACTGCAGTGTATGTGTCAATATATATAATATATCTATAGCTGAAGGTCAGCTGGTTGCAAGTGCTTGCTGAATATTTTTTATTTCAGTGATTTCCTTCTCCTAAATGGATTATCTTCACTACAACTGGTGAGCACCATCTACCCTTGACTATATTGGGTGACTGTTGACCCTCATCAGTTCCTCCACCCTTTAATGGGTCTTGTTTTTCATCCTGTAGGATGTCCAAAATCACTTTCCTCAACAAGCAAGCTCAGTGAAGTTGCTGGTTTAGTTACCAAAGACCACACCATACAACTGGTTGTACTGGGTTACACGTTACCAGTAGCACAAGAGCAATCTGACATACACATTATATATATATATATATATAGTTTTAGGTCTGTTTCTGCTTGCATGGTTTGGACAAATATGTTCAGACATTATTTTACAACCAGGTGCCCTTTCATTCTCTAACTCTTACTTATTATTCAAGTAAGGAATCACTTACTCCTTATAGCTCAAAAGACAACAAGAGCCTAGGCATTTTTCTTTTTTGACAGGAGAAGCTCAAGAGACCACTAGTCATACTTTCATACAAAATATGTGTCTGTGTATGTATGCATGCATGCATACTAAACCCAAAACCACATGGTTGATGGCAAACTACTCAACCACACCGCCATGCTTACATTTATAATGCATGAAATTGTTTTATACTATCACAGTATACATATGGTGTTATACAACATTCCTTTGCAGTATATTACATTCTGTCATATATAAAATTGTATTCTGTGGTATTATTTTATATAAGTTTCTTTCCTAAGTATGATTTCTCAGTTTTATAAGGGTGATCAGCTGAGAGCTTATAACAGTCATTCATTACCTAAAAGAACTGTAACAATATATAAGTATTCGTCATCAGTGTTCTTATATTTGTGTTGCTACAGTACCTTATTCTTGGCAAGTTTTGCTATTATATCCCATCAGATTTTTAAGCGCTTATTTGTTTTACAAAAAGAAAAGAAATTTTCTGTTGCACATACATGCAGATACACACACAAATAAATTATAATCAAGCAAACAAACTACAGTACTTCTTATTTTCTAATCTTTCATTTATAGGGAAGCATGCAACCCATCCTCTCAGATGTTGCATATGCTGTTGCTCACAAATTGAAGTCTGCATTTGTATCTGCTGCCAGGTAGATATTCATTTACAGTAATGTTTTTGTTTTGTGTAGCTGAACATTTAATATTCCTTTTATTTGGAAAACTGCTTTCTTTCATCAATAATCCACTCGATGATTTATTTTGCACCACCTGTATAACTGTTCTTTACTTTTCTTTTTATATTATGACAATAATAGAAAGAGAGTAATAATATAACCAAATGACAGAACACTGGTTTAGATGTTTTAGGGCATCTGATTTCTCAATACAAAATCATTCTAGAGTAAAGTTTTCTTTTCTTTTGAAATGTTAAAATAGTTATTAATAATTCGGTTAAACGTGCACACATACTCTCTCTCTCTCTCCCTCTCTCTTGTACAATATATGTCTCAAGCTTACTCAAAAGAAATGACATTATTACTGTAACAGCATATACTCATCTGATCTCACAATTGCTACTTAGCCTCCTCTATAAAATCATTTTATCAACTTTTCCCATCTGTTTTTCAATCCAAGTATTGACTCTTAATTCGTCTGTTGCAGTAAACACTATTGTTTAATATCTATTAAACAATAGATTTAAATTGTATCACTTTAGAATGGATCTGATTCCTACCCAATGCTCTGAACATGACTTTGAACAGGTTCAATGAAATGCAGATGAACATTATATCCAACAGATTTCCTCTTAGCTTTCTGAGAACCTGGTCAGGGATCATACATATGTTAGCAGCATGGTAGGATTTCATGCAACCTATTTACCACCTGTATCTAACATTCACAACCACATCAATAGGCAATTTTGTCATGAGAAGCGAACTTACATCTTTGAAAAAAGTTGTATTGGCAGAGGACTTTCATTTCCTGGGAGATTCAACCTTGTGAAAGGTGAGGTAAAATAAAGCGTCACATATACCACAAAACGGAAATGGTTAAAAGATGTTTTATTCAGAGAATACTTGGGTACTGTTAAATTAGGGTCACATGGAGTCAGGATAGGACCCTTGTCAGAAATATGGCTATAACAGATGACTAATCTCCAGCTAAATATGCCAGTTTGGCATATGTTACTCTATTGCTGGCAACTACTATTTATAGTGGATGACTTTGATTGTCATACCCAATCACTTAAGCAAAGCTAATAGTTTCAAATAGATGTACAGAGCCTTTAGTATCAAATCAATGCCGCATAGAAAGTTTAATTGAATTGATATGTTGGAGACTATGCCTTCCTATTTGTTTTCACTTCCTAGTACTTTTCTTGCCTTCACCCTGCAACTCCAGGAAGGAGATATACATAAGCTAGATTGTATCTTTTCCATTCTGAATTACTGTGAAGCCATGTATGTACTTTTACCTGCTACTAACTTGTCTTCCTTATAAGTAAGATATATCATGTATTTTATTTGTTACATATGCTACTACAGTATTAAACAACCAAAAAAGATAGTTTAGATTCAGTTACATTTTTATTACATTTTCTTTTATTATTATATTCTTTTTATCACTTTCTACTTTTTAATTTTTGTTTCAATTTTCTATTTTACAGTGGTTTGCTCGGATTTGGTTCTGAGAGTAAAGAAAAAAGGAGACCTAAGATTGAACCAGCAACCACACTACCATTAAGGTAAGGCTAAGAACAAACATCTGCAATACTATTGTAATTGGATTAACTATTCTGTGCTCTTCTTGTTTTGATACTTTTTTCTTTTATTGGTTGGATGGTTGTTTTAATGTGGATATCTATGTGTTATTGTTGCTATTGAGTAGCTCTAGTCTACACATCTTGAACATATAAGGTAACAACAATTAGTTTGGAGTGATTCACATAACTGCCATCTTCTATGTGGTAATTCAACTTGCTGGAAGTAGCAGACAAATTCTTTAATTCACACCATGCTGTTTTTTTTTTTTTAAAAATGAAAGGACACATCAGCCAATGTAGTCCAAGAAATACAAAAAGACATGGCAATAATGACTGGAATGCTTTGAATCGAGATTAAATAACAATAACTGGATGTGTCATACTCTAATCTCTGTCAAGATTTCACTGCGTCCTGTTATGTTTTGATATGTCCAGAGATTTAGATTTGGGCCAGGGAAGTGAACTCAATTGGTTTATGCAATCTATGAATTATCTGATGACTAACATCAGCAATTCAACATGTTTGGCTATTGTGAAACAATTTTGATTTACACATGTTTGTATTTCATGTTTGTCTTTAAGTGGAGGGACAATAAACTTAGTTATGCTGTTTTAATAATCTAGTGTTTTATTAGTGCATTTAATTGTTTGTGCCAGTGATTGGATATGTCATTACATAGATTACATAATTTGGGAGAGGCCATAGCTAGTCCTAACTATGGTTGCCAAGTCTCTGGAAATTGTCTATCATAATAGAAAAACAATGATTGTAAAGTAGAATTAAATTAGCTTTTAAAATATTGATTTTTTTTACTATGGTAGCCACTCTTAATAATTTTGAATATAATGGGTTTTTTTTTCACTGAGACACATCAAATTTAGTTTGGAAAGGACTGAACTCCAGTATGTTATTGGTGCTTATTTTATCAGCTTGAGTGGAATGAAATATAAAAATGATCCTGGTATAATTTTGACCTCAAAACAGTAAAATGCCAGGTTAAATAAAGTAAAGTATTTATATTCTATTTTATTAATGTTTAATCTAGAAAAAACAACTTTTAGTAATGTCCAGATAAAACATCAGTTGTTCCACTAAAATGCTTGACAATAGAAATGAGCATTTAGCCATACTGTTGATCACAGTACACTTTTGACTAGGCAGTTAGATCAGATCTTTGGAAATTCTGCTTCAGATACCATATAGCAATGGATAGAGATCACTGGAGATATGTTGTAAATACTTAACCTAATGAAAATAATAGTATTTATAATTGTAATACTGAATCATTTTCCATTACTCCCCCCCCCCAACCTGATTTATCTGTTTTGTCTTTTTAGTCTCTTTATATTGTATTCAGTGACTTTTTATTTTACAGTCTTCATCATCATCGTTGCCAACATCTTTTCTACTTTGTGTTTTTTTTTTTTCTCTATTTTCTTCCATCTTCTTGAGTAATGCTACAATCTTTATTCTCCATTTCATTCTGGAGAAATATTTCATTTGCAGCTCCTATTGTTGAATTAACCTCTTCACACACCACTCCTGCTGGCAGTATCTAACAGATACAACATACAACTACATTTTTAACTGTTAAACAGAGTTAACATGGTAATCCAAGTTGCGTTTCATTTGCAGGTTTGGTTTGCCAGATAAAAGAAGAATTGGAGAAAGTATTGTATTGTCTCCTAACAACAAGTATGCTGCTACAACAGATAGCTATGGACGTGTGATACTTCTTGATGTACAACGAGGCATTGGTATTCGAATGTGGAAAGGTTAGTTCATAGAATCTTAAATGTAATAAAGTTTATATTCTTACTGTTCCATTCTATCTGTGTGAACGTCTCTCTCTCCCTCTATATCTATCTATCTATCTCCCCTACTCTTATACAGAATCTTATTTTTGTTTCCATTCTATGCTGCACAGCACTTCAGTCTGTCCTTGGCTGCTGCCAGTAGCATTTCAGGTTTCCTATAAAAGGTTGCTATCTCTTCATTCAACTCCTTCTCCATCACTGGAAAAAAGATACTGTGAATTGTCTCCTACAACCCTTCTCTCCGTGCATCATAGTCAATTCAGATAGCAAGAGAAAGATTTGATTCAAGTGCTTGACTGGTACTTTATTTGTTGACCCCAGAAGTATGAAAGAAAAAGTTGAACTCAGAAGAGTTTGAACACCAGAGTACAAAGCCAAAACAAACATTGAATGCTATTCTATCTAATGCTCTAACAACTGTTCCAATTCACTGCCTTGCATAAAGAATACAAAAAAAAAAGAATTTTTACAAAGGCATCAGGTTTCATATTTAAAGAGGCGATGTGACTTTATCAGATTTTAATTTCTAAATAGAAATATTTGATTTATGAAATCAGTGCATTTAGAGAGAAAAGCTTAATAGCTTGAGTGAAACAGTTCCAAGTGGTAACAATGGTGGCAGCTGTGTTAGTCAGCCAAACCTGTAATCAGACTGATTTCAACCATGAAAAATACAGATATAATGTGTCTTATTATTTCCACTAATCTTGTTGTCTTTTTGATAAAGTAAAACAATGTCTTCTCTAGAGTTTTAAAATGATGTCTAGCTCCTTTTTTTCTTTTTTTGGGGAGTGGGGGTGGGGGTGATATAATGATTAGTCAAGTCAGCTCAGAGGTTACTTCTTGCTGCTATCAGAATTGATTCTTTCTGATTTTATGCTTAATTCTTTCTTATCTTAATCTGAACTAAATTCCATACTGTTGAGTTTTGTACAATATTTCAGGTACTATAGCGACAACCCTGGTGACATGAAAGTAATAGAGAATATAAGCTTGTTAATAATTAACTGCTGTAAGGGTAATGGAATAGCAAAAATAGTAGAGCACACAACTAAATACTTTTCAGTATTTAGTTGTCATTTTCAGTTTGTTGCAAAAATTGTGGCCTTTAGTTAATAATGAGCTCTTGTTGTCAAGGAAGTGCTTATATTTGAGGATGTGGTTTGAAGTGAATATAGTGCAGGCATGGCGGTGTGATTAAAGACTTCATTTCCCAGCTATATGGTTTCAAATTCAGTCCCACTGCATGTCACCTTGGGCAAATGTCTTCACTCTTGCTAGTGAATTTGGTAGACAGAAACTGAACGAAGCTTGTCATATATGTGTGTGTATGTCTAGGTGTGCATCTGTGTTTGTGCACTCTATGACAATTGCTACAGACAGTGTTATTGTTGTCACTTCTCTTATCAACCACTTGTCCACTTTCTTTGTGCTTTCATAGACATGTGAAATAAGATATCCTTTATGTAAAAAAAACTGGTAAAACGGCGTCTCAATAATATATTCATCTAACTCATGTTAGCATGGAAAAATGAACATGGAATGAACAAACCAACCTTCAATGGCCTTTTTTTGCACTCCTACTTTATGTCAGAAAAAATAGTGTTGGAAGCTCATTTAGAATGTATAGTTATCCAGAGCAGTTCTTCATGAAAAAAATAAGAAGAAATAATGTCACAGAACACACACACAAACACACAAAATATATTTATATATACTTGTTGATTGTATGTGTGTATGTTTTTACTATGTGTATGTATATATGTATGTGTGTATACACATACATATGCTTAGGTAAAACCCAGAAGCACTCACACATGCACATGCACTCAATATTAGTTTCAAATCTTGGCACCAGGCCAACAATTTCAGGGGAGGGGATAAGTTGATTACATCAACCCCAATGCTCAACTGGTACTTATTTTACTGACCCCCAAGAGGATGAGAGGAAAAGTCAACCTCATTAGAATTTAAACTCAGAAGGCAAAGATGGATGAAATGCCACTAAGCATTTTGTCCAGCCTTGCTGCCTTATATGCACTCAGTATTAAGTTCTTAGTAGCTCCTATTCACTCATAAGTTAGACCATTGACTGATGCTACTTAGCTATTGTTGCTCCTGTAAATTACTAATAGTACTTCAGCCTTTGTCATGTTTACCTTCAATTATTTTTTACTCTAGTCCACTTTACCAAGTTTTATATGTTTTATACTGTTTGTAACAAATTTTTGACCCTGTTTCTCATTACAGAGGTTTAAAAACTACTGCCTGTATTGGCAGTAAATGGTTTCTCTCTCGATACAAAAGGTAGAATAAATGAGACATGTGTGAGCTGTGTGATGACAGTGAAAAAGGGCAGTGAATGAAAAACATCTGCATCAGTTAGAAAATGACAAGTTGAAAATCATCCATTATATATGCAATTATTAATTTATAAGTGTATTAGGAATAGCTTCAATTTTGAAGTATGCATAAAAAGCTTTGGTCAGTGTTTGTTGGAGAGATAATAATGCTATGTATCAGAGGAAATTGAGTGAGGAAGTCTAGTCAGTATTATTGAAGACTGAATGTGCAAGTCAAGATGAGAATGCAGGCTTTCCTATTAATGTCATCATAGAGAAATTCAGCTTGTATGGATTGTATCATAGTTAAAGCAGCACTTTGTACCATATTGGCAAGGTTAACAGTCAGAAAACAGTAAGAATCAACAAATTTGGTACAATGATAGTATTATATTGTTTACTTACTTTACTTTCATTTAGGCTACCGTGATGCTCAAGTTGGTTGGGTGCAAGTGAAAGAAGAGAAAAGCCAATGTACCAACCCTCAGAAAATGCAGCGACTTGCTCAGTTTCTTGTTATATATGCTCCAAGACGAGGTATCCTCGAGGTATGATGTATAAGTCATTATTTTCATCACCATCATAAGTTTGATACTCCATCCAATTTTCCACTGTATGGGTTGATTGAGTCTGCAATATAACAATTTTCAAGACTCTCATTCTTGAACCTTGATAAATTTCCCCTAGTCTTTTCCTTAGATCTTCAACACAAAAATACAGTTCACCTATCTGGTCAGGCCATCTTTGTAGATAGAATCTCTTCTTTCCTAACAAACTGAAATTAAACAGTATGATGGAGTATGTTGAATGTTTACAGACTAAGGTTGAATGAAGAATGTTCAGTTTGCTGTAGCTAACTCAACAAATCAGCAATAGTTATGAAAAAATATTTCTATTTTTATTTTTTATTTTATTTTTTCACAGGTGTGGACTGCTGTATATGGTCCAAGAGTTGCTGCATTCAATGTGTGTAAACGATGTCGCTTAATATGTCAAGGGTATGGTATGATGGGACTGAACAATGTCACAAGTCGAGATACTAAGACCAAAACATTCCAGATTGCTCTTGTTGATACAAATGGCTTCATTAAAACAATAGATGTGCCTTTTCATCTTGCTCTCAGGTAACTTGCATTTTCTTCTGTTAAAATTTATATAAATACACAGGCACATACGTCTTGTACATTCTTCAGTTTGGTTATTCATTCTATCTAGGTACACACACACACAGACATATGTTGAAAGAATACATGTCTACATGCACCACAAAATATCATGTCTGATAAGCACATGCCTACACAAATGTACACCAAAAGTTGATTGGTCGTTGTGTGCATCCTCACATACTGCAATGTCTTTCTTTGCAGAAGACTTTATATAATTTGATGTCAATTTGAAGTTGCATACTAAATATAAAATACTATACATATTAATGTGTTGTACATTGTGTGTTTTAATTGTTCTATGTTATTATGTATAATATATTATTTTTATGCGTGCATGTGTGTAATAATAGCTGATATGAATATTAGTTGGCTGGTTGGTTGGTTTCTCCTGTCCTACTTTATATTGTATAAAGAGAGGAAGCATGAGAGTAAAAGAGAGATACAGAGAGTTAATATAAGAGTTGCAAGATAAGAACATATACTAGGCTTAGTTGCAGATACTGAGTAAACAAAAACACTATACACAAACACAATGTGAGAGAAAAATGCATAGAAACAAAGGAAGAGGAGTTATACATATGAGAAATTTATTTTAAGGTAATAAATATTTTTCTCTTGAAAATTAGTATTTATTTCATCATGCTTTTACATGCACCAAGAAATTTGATAAAAGTTAAATTACAATTATTTTATGTATACCATATTTCATGATATTACCCCATGATAACAAAAGCATACTTCCACAGTAACCTTTCATATGATTGGTAACACTCTAGTATAAATGTGTGTGTGTGTGTATAACTAAATATATATATATATATATATATATATATATATATATATATATATATATATATTTTTTTAAATTACCAAATGATTCTAGGTTATCAGGGCGTTTACTATTTTACACTTTACTAATGCAATATAAACAGTCATCATCATCATCATTGTTTAACGTCCACTTTCCATGCTACCATGGGTTGGACGATTTGACAGAGGACTGGCAAGCCAGAAGGCTGCACCAGGCTCCAATCTGATCTAGCAGAGTTTCTACAGCTGGATGCCCTTCCTAATGCCAACCACTCCAAGAGTGTAGTGGGTGCTTTTATCATTTATAATATTATTACAAATTTGGGATTTGACCAATAGAACTGCAACTCCTATTTCAGGACAACCTTATTGTCTGGAATACATATAGAAAGTTATATCCTATATAATAATAAAATAATATAAGCATTTAAAAACCTAATATAAAGTACAATAAAATTATTTTAAAAACTTATTTTTAAAATATTTGAAAAAATATATCTTATCAGGTAAGGTATATATATTTTTTCAAATATTTATTAAATAATTCTATTGTACTTTATCGTAGGTTTTAAAATGCTTATATTATTTTATAATTATATAGAATATAACTTTCTATGTGTATTCCAGACAATAAGGTTGTCCTGAAATAGGAGTTGCGGTTCTATTGGTAAAATCCCAAATTTGTAATAATATATATATATATATATATATATATATATATATATAAATAATGTCACCTTGCCAAGCAAATTGTCTGATGTCATACCACAAACAGTTTACAAGCCAATAATTGGTGTCCTTGCAATCAACCAAAAAGCATAGAGTTAATGACCAAATGTTAATGTGGACATGTAGTGTGTGTGTGTGTGTGTATGTGCTATGTCTGACAGCCCGTGGAAAATGAGGACTTCCATGAGTTGTATATTCAGCATTGTATGCTCCATGGGTTTCATAAGGGCAATTATGCTAGACGATGCAACAAAGGAAAACATATCTACTGAATATCCTGATGGTGAGAGTTTTGTTTGGAAATGCCAAAGGTGGTTTAACAAATTTCAAAATTTGGATTGATACCCATCCAATATTTTGAATGAATATTGATCAGGAAGACCAACTGTTCTGAATAATGACACAGTGAAAAGAGCAATTTAAGAGGATCTGCATCAAAATATCAGAGACTTAATCCTTAGGCTTAGTAAACCTTGGTCCACTGTGCAAGACCATCTCCAACAGATTGGGAAAGGGTATAGAGAAAGGAAGTGAATTTTCCCCCCAAGGATAAAGTAATGCTTTTAACAATTTGCTAACCTTTTTCTTAACTGAATTGTAATAAGGGATGAGAAATGGATAGTCTATGCCAACAATAGGCAGTTCCAACACTCAAACCAGATCTACACCTAAAAAAAGATTTTGCTGTGCATTTACTAGAATACTATAGGCATTGTTCACTTTGAGTTATTGGAACGACAGAAAAGCATCATTGCAGAACTTTATTGTCAATAATTTCTTTTCAGGTACACGACACTGCTTTTCCTCTTCCCAGGCTACAGGCCCACACCCCCAACACCCATACTGTTAGGATTGGCACTCTCAACGTCGGCACGCTGAAAGGTAGATCTGGTGAAATTGTTGAGATGCTTGAACGGAGATGCGTAGATATGTGCTGCATCCAGGAAGTAAGATGGAGAGGAGGTTCTGCAAGGTTCCTCACAGGCAAAGAACACAGGTACAAGATTTTCTGGGCAGGGAACACTGACGGGGTCGGGGGCGTAGGAATACTTCTAGCGGAGAAATGGGTGGATAAGGTAATCGAGGTCGTTAGAGTAAGTGACAGAGTACTTAAGATCAGACTAGTGCTTCATCATAGATTAGCTACTGTCATCTCAGCCTATGCACCTCAACCTGGGCTACCAGATGGTCTGAAAGACCAATTCTATGACACCCTCTTGCAAACTACCTCGTCGACGAGTGACAGGGACCTTCTCTTTGTGGCTGGAGACTTCAACGGTCATGTCGGACGTCGTGCTGGGGGCTTCCATGGCATACATGGAGGCTATGGCTTCGGTTCCCGCAACGAGGAGGGAACCAGACTGCTGGAGTTCTGTGATGCAACCAATCTTATGGTCTGCAATACCAACTTCAGGAAACCTGCCAGTCACCTAGTCACCTACCGCTCCGGCAGACACTCTAGCCAAATCGACTACATCCTCGCCAGAAATAGGGAAAGAGGGCGGCTTATAAATGCCAAAACCTACCCTGGCGAAGAATGTACCCCACAACATAGATTAGTAGTTAGCGACTTTGGGATCAAGGCAAAATGGGTGCCCAGAATTAGACAGGCTTGGAGAAGAAGGGTGTGGAAGCTTAAAGACCCTGCAAACGGACAGAGACTTAGAGACAAGTTACTTGAAGCATTTAACGAAATAGAAGGGGATATAGCATCATACAACGTGGAAGACAATTGGAGATTTCTGCGGGACAACCTGTTGAAAGCCACCGACCAGATTTGTGGGTGGTGTAAGGTCCCCTCCCAACCCAGAGTAACGTGGTGGTGGAACAAGGAGGTAGACAGGGCTATTAGACAAAAGAAACAAGCTTGGAAGGACTGGAAGAACGGTGGTAGCAGGGAATTGTACCAATGTGCCAGAAGGGAGGCTAGGCGACAGGTTTATTTAGCCAGAGGGGAAGCAGATAAGGAAAGATTTGCCAATGTTCTGCGCCGTGAGGACCAAAGACTCGAGGTATTTCGGGTTGCAAGACAGTGTAGGAGAGAGAATAGTGATGTTGTAGGAGAGAAATGTGTTCGCATGGATGATGGTACGCTTGCATTAAATGAGGATGCAAAGAAAGAGGTCTGGAGATGCCACTACGATAGATTGCTTAATAAAGAGAATGAATGGGAGAAAGAGAGCCTGCCTTATGTCGACCCAATAGAGGGACCAGCTATCCGAGTTGATAGTACCAGGGTAGATAAAGCAATTAAGAGTATGAAGACCGGGAAAGCCCCCGGCCCATCAGGAATCACTGCAGAGATGCTCAAAATATCTGGCAGTGTTGGCTATAGCCTAGTCACCCGTATTACGAACCAGGTGATACACGAAGGAGTCATACCCTATGACTGGTGTAGCAGCATCATAGTCAACTGCTACAAAGGTAAAGGGGACGCTTTAGATACAAATAATTACAGAGGCATCAAGCTGTTAGATCAGGTTATGAAAGTTACAGAGAGGGTCATAGCCCAACTAATTAGGGAGCGAATCAATTTAGATGCGATGCAGTTTGGGTTCGTGCCAGGTAAAAGCACTACTGATGCCTTATTTCTAGTGAGACAGTTGCAAGAGAAATACCTAGCCAAGGATAAACCTCTGTACCTGGCTTTCGTTGACATGGAGAAAGCCTTTGACAGGGTCCCCCGATCCCTTATCTGGTGGTCAATGAGGAAACTTGGGATAGAAGAATGGCTAGTGAGAGCTGTGCGAGCCATGTACAGAGATGCGGCCAGTAAGGTGAGGGTTGGAAATGAGTACAGCAATGAATTCCGGGTAGAGGTAGGGGTCCACCAAGGTTCCGTCCTCAGCCCCCTATTATTTACCATAGTCCTCCAGGCAATCACAGAGGAGTTCAAGACAGGTTGCCCCTGGGAGCTCCTCTATGCTGATGACCTTGCCCTAATTGCGGAGTCACTATCAGAACTAGAGGAGAAGTTTCAGGTGTGGAAGCAAGGTCTAGAATTGAAGGGCCTTAGAGTCAACCTAGCTAAAACCAAAATCCTAATAAGTAGGAAGGTAGATAAAACACAAACCCCTTCAGGTAGATGGCCCTGCTCAGTATGTAGAAAAGGAGTAGGTAGTAACTCTATAAGATGTACCCGGTGCAAGCTATGGACACATAAGAGGTGCAGCAACATCAAAGGCAGGTTAACTAGCAAGTTAGTTTTTGTTTGTGGCAGATGTTCAGGTGCAATAAAGACTGCAAACAAACAGGAAACAACTTCTATCTCATTCCAGGGTGAAAAACTAGAGGTAGTCGATAGCTTCCGCTATCTGGGCGACCAAGTTAGTAGTGGGGGTGGGTGCGCTGAAAGTGTAGCTGCTAGAATAAGAATAGCCTGGGCAAAGTTTAGAGAGCTCTTACCCCTGCTGGCGACAAAGGGACTCTCACTCAGAGTAAAAGGCAGACTGTATGACGCATGCGTACGAACAACCATGCTACATGGCAGTGAAACATGGGCTGTAACTGCTGAGGACATACGTAAGCTCGCAAGGAATGAAGCCAGTATGCTCCGTTGGATGTGTAATGTCAATGTGAATACCCGTCAGAGTGTAAGTATCTTGAGAGAAAAGCTGAACATTAGAAGCATCAGTTGTGGCGTGCAAGAGAGACGATTGCGCTGGTATGGACATGTGGTGAGAATGGAGGAGGATAGCTGCGTGAAAAAGTGCCACACCCTAACAGTTGAGGGAACCCGTGGAAGAGGTAGGCCCAGGAAGACCTGGGCTGAGGTGGTGAGGCAAGACCTTCGTACATTGGGCCTCACCGAGGCGATGACTACGGACCGAGACCTTTGGAAATGGGCTGTGCGTGAGAAGACCCGGCAAGCCAAGTAAGATCGTTGCCAGTGCCCCTGGACTGGTTCTTGTGCGGGTGGCACATGAGATGCACCATTTTGAGCGTGGCCGTTGCCAGTACCGCCTGACTGGCTCCTGTAGGATTTTCGAGCGAGATCGTTGCCAGTGCCCCTGGACTGGCTTGTGCGGGTGGCACATAAAAGACACCATTTCGAGCGTGGCCGTTTTTGTGCGGGTGACACGTAAAAGCACCCACTACACTCTCTGAGTGGTTGGCGTTAGGAAGGGCATCCAGCTGTAGAAACTCTGCCAAATCAGACTGGAGCCTGGTGTTGCCATCCGGTTTCACCAGTCCTCAGTCAAATCGTCCAACCCATGCTAGCATGGAAAGCGGACGTTAAACGATGATGATGATGATGATGAATTTAAACATGCCAATCATATTTTGCTCAAAAAACAACTAGTTCTAGTCAACAGAAAAAGGGTCGTGCTGAAACATGATAATACAAGGCTACATTCAGTGAAGATAACCCATCATCATCGTCATCATCGTTTAATGTCCGTTTTCCATGCTGGTATGTATTGAATGGTTTGACTGGGGACTGGCAAGTTAGGAGGCTGCACTAGGCTCCAATCTGATCTGGCAAGGTTTCTACAGCTGGATGCCCTTCCTAACACCAACCACTCTGTGAGTGTAGTGGGTGCTTTTTATGTGCCACCGGTATGGGAGCCAATCAGGCAACACTGACATTAGCCATATTCAAATGGTGCTTTTTATGTACCACCAGCATGGGAAGCCAGTGGGGGGGGGGGGGCTAAAATAAATTCATTAGGCTGGGAAGCTCCATCTCATCCTCCACTTATACAGGTCACTTCAACACTTCATCAGCGGAAAAGCATTCAGAAGCAGGAAAGTGTTGAAACATCACTCCAAACATATTCCTCTTTCCTCGAATAAAATATCTGATTTCAAGGTGGGGAAATATTGCTTATGATAACAATTATGCTTTGAATGAAAAAATATTTTTACAATGTTTTATGCTGATTTGAATTCATTACATGAAATGCAACATTGTTTTTCAGTATTCCTAATATATAGATATATATGATACATATATGTACCTGTGGTTTTTCATCTTATAGTGATAAAAGCAGCAAAAGGGCTCGTGACCTTCACCTGCTTAAGAAACTGAAGACTCTTTTAAAAGAATGTAACGAAGAATCAGGTAAATTCCATTGTTTATATTTATCAATATATTGATTTGTTCTCTTTTACATATAATAATTTTTTACCAAATTCTGTATATTTCATTAAAGGTCACTGGTTTATTTTAACAATCATGACTAAGATAATGCTAGAATACTGCCTTCATAAATTGTTTCTTAAATTTATTTTGATCTTTTCCACACTTTCAGAGAGGTTGGTGAGAAGGTTATTTTTATATACAATGGGCTTCTTTCAGTGTCCATTTACCAAATCCACTTGCAAGAATTTAGTCAGCTCAGGCCTTTTGTAAACGATGTCTGAGGTGTTATGCTGTTTAGCTGAACCAGAAACCGCACGGTTACAAAGGGAACGCCTTAACCATACAGCCATGTCTGTGCTTAGATTATAAAATGTACAGCTTTACTTCAGAAGTAAAGAGGAATAGTCTGAAGGGCAGTCAAATGGGAAAGTGACTTCTTGTAATCAGTTGCTGTAAAGGGGTCATCTAGAAATTATAATGGAGAAAATACTCCTACAAAGAACCACCAGTGTATAAAAAATAGACAAATAAACTTCATTTTCAACACCAAAGGTGTTGTGTAGAGGAAGTTCTTTGTGAACAATCAAGTTATGCATAAATTCATTGTTACAAAAGCTAAAGTAAGAATCTTAATGCAGTAGATGTGATCAGAGTATTTTCCTATGTCACAAAAACAATTAACTCTTACACAACATTGAAGTTTATAACTGAATTTTGTAAAGTTTACTTAGTGTTTATGAAGTTGAAGGACATCAGAAGAAATCATTTTGGGTTTGATGATATAAAAGTAGGTGTAGTGAATGAAGGTTACAAACCAAGATGCAAAATTCATTGGAAACTTAATTAGAAAATTTGTCATGTAAAGGGTTTATAAAAAATTCATTTGTAATTTAATTTAAGAGTTTGTCAAAAGGAGAGCTTATACTAAAAAATGTTTTCAATTCAGTTTTTAATTTAATCAAATTATTTGTATTTCATCTGGTTCAAGAAGGGATTAGGTTTTAATCTGAGTGTGAATGTTCAGCCTGTCCTTATATACACAGGTGGAGTCTATGTATGTATGCAGTTGTCATATATTGTGATAAATTATTGTATTGTCTTTTAATTCAGAGAGCTTGAAATCGACTGTGAAAGAGACACTTTTAGACATGAAGATTTCCAGTATTGCTCAGCAAGTAAGTGTTATTTTTTTATTTTTTATAACATATTTTTCTTTGTCTTATTTTGTAAGTCTAAACAATTTTAGGTCAGTATTCTTAAATAAAAGAAACAAATTATTTAAATATCTATAAATGACAATATAAATAACAAAAGTAGCAACTTTTTTTGTGGTTACTTATTTTCATGGGTTAAATTAGGATGACATTTACATAAAATATGTATCAAGCTTTAAAGTATGAGATATGAGAAAATTAAGGTTGTTAAATGTTATGTTCTTGTTCTTCACAGTGGATTTAATACCATTAGTGAAATGATTCTAGTCAAAAAGACAATCTTTGTGTTTTAGAAAGAATGAAATTATTTCTTGACTGATTTTTTGATTTCCTTTTGTCTCACTTCAGGGAGTTGAGCGAGTCTTGAATACAAAATACTTATCAACAGTAACAATGCAAAATATCATAAGAGGCTGCATAAATCAAATGAGTGGTAAAGGTAATTACACTTTTATTACATCAGTTTCTCTGAATTGGTTTTTACAAGCATTGCCATCTTTTAATAAATAGTCTTTTTCATGAGTTTATCCATCTATCCATTTTCCACTATTCCTGAGAGAATCCTCAGGCACATTCTCTCTAGGACCTTATCAGAAACAACTGCCCTCACACTTTCTGGCTGGATTCCCAAGTATAACCAACTGAGTCTATGGATATTATGCAACCATCTCAATCTTTGTCTATTCCTAAGTCTCCTGCTAGTTGGTGCAGCTAGAAAAATTCATCTTGCAATTCATTCCTGTGACTTTCAAATCACACATCCATAGTACCAGAGCTGTGACCTCTCAGTGCATATAAGTAGCAGCCTGGTTTTGAGAGACTCCCTGATATCCGAGCTACGCACCTTTTTGAGTAACATTACCCAAGAAATCCTTCAGAGGAACACCATTTCGTCCCTCTGTATTTGCAGTCGTACTCTTTCAGACATTGCCCAACATGAATTTATTATTTATTAATCAATACCAATCTAGTGTTGATCATGCCAATGGACTGTTGGATGTAAAAGAGAATCCACTAGTACTATTGGATTAATCAGGTGGTTCGTAATTCATCAGCTTCATAATTTTTAATTTATCTCCAATATATTTTTATCTCCTGTTTTTGACAACTCTTGCATAAGTTTAAAGATTATTCTAGTTTTTTTTACATTTTTAACTGTTCAAGAAATACATCTTGTCACTGAATAAAATCTTATCCCACCAAAAAGGTTTTGCTATCCACAAACATCTTTTTAAAGTAATTAGTTTCCAACTTAATTTTTCTCTTGAGTGGTTAATTGTAGAAAAACCACATTAATTTGTTAAAGCATGTCTTACAATATGCAAATATCCAAATTTGAAAAAAAACACTCCACTCATGGTAGTATGAAAATAATTATTGTGAAGCAGTTTTTTAAAAATAATTTCATATCATCATCCAACATCCATTTTCCATGCTGGCATGGGCTGGACAGTGTAACAGGAGTTGGCCAGCCAGAGTACTGCACCAAGCTCCAATTGTCTGTTTGGCATAGTTTCTACAACTAGATGCCCTTCCTAGTACCAGCCACTTTACAGTGTACTGGGTGCTTTTTATGTGGCACTAAATAATATATCTCATGATCTTTTGAATAAATCTTGTAATATGAATTCACTTTTAGCCATCATATTGGAGTTTGAAGGAACATCATTCATAAATTATAATTTTTTTTCTTCTTTACAGCTGAAGAAGCTCTTGACATCGACAGTCGCCTCTTCCTGTTGTTCTGTCAGTCTCAAAACCAGTTACTGCGCACATATAGTATGCTTGATAAAACAAAATCTACATGTTATGAACCAAAATCTATCAGTAATGTAGAACAGGTAATTAAAAGTCTTTTGATTTTAAATCTCTTTTCATTCGTTAACATAAACGCAATGCATTATTTCCAACATGGATATTTGTGTATGAATTATTTGAATAATAATTTTCTTCTTTTTCTCATAGCTTACTATCATAAGCTCTTAGTTGGGAGAGAGAAATAGATCTTCAAATCACACATTTCCATCTTAAAGAAAGTTAATGTATATTACAATCTGTACACCTACATACACTATTTGAAATATACTGAGGCAAAGTGGCTGAGTTCCTTTCGAGTGTTGGGCCTCACGGAGGCAATGACCAAGACATTTGGCATTATGTCGTGCTTGAGAAGAAGACCTATCAAGCCAAGCAAAATCACAGACATGACAGATACTGGTGTCATGCAAATTGGCACTCATGCCAGTGGCACGTAAACACACTCATTACACTCTCAGAGTGGCTGACGTTAGGAAGGGCATTCAGTCGTAGAAAACCATGCCAAACTGGAGTCTGGTGCAGCCTTCCGGCTTGCCAGCCCAGTCAAACTGTCAACCCATGCCAGCATGGGCAAAGTCAACATAACTGAGATCATTTAATTATGAGTTTGTTCAGGGGATAAAGAACAATTGTTCTTACAAATGATAATTCTCTGTTTGTGTAAAATCTCTTACCAGACCTTGTTGGTGCTTTTGTTCACTTCTCTCTCTCTCTCTCTCTCTCTCTCTCTCTTTAAAAGAATTCTTTTTTTTTTTTTCATTTCGTAGCACTTAATGAATGTTCTATCTGCAACAAAATCTGAAATAGAGCATGTGCTCCGGCAACTAATTGCCTATGATGCACCCAATAACTTCAACACTTCTGCAGTCCAGTGCAATGTTACGTTTGAGGAGCAACCAATGTCAGTGACCAACTTCCTTAGTTGCTTTGAATATCCACTACATCGTCAGGAATCGCAGACAGATAGTTCACAATCCTCACCATCTCCCTCAACTGTTACTGTAAGCTCTTCTGGTGGAAATTTACCTATTGTGTCCAAAATCAGAAAAATTCCAGAAGATAAGAAAAATGCACTTTGTAAGTATACAACATTGCCTATCATTTGCTCTTCACTTTCTCATTTTTTTCCTACATCTAGAAGTTTTAGAAAAAAAAGATCTACTTCAGTGCTCTGTAGTTCTATCCCCCTCTTAAAAGGTGGATGTGTAAGCTGGAAATACTGGAAATCTTCATGTCTAAAAGTGTCGCTTTCAGGATCAACTTTGTTTTCATCCCTCTGAGGTTAGCTATTGTAAATACCTTAGTCTTCATTCATTTTACTTAACTTTTTTCCCTGCTAGCTTGGGTTGATGGATACTTATTGTAGCATTGTTTTACAGCAAGGCACCTTTCCTGTTACTAACATTTACCTGTTTTTTTAAGTAAGGGTTTTTTTTTTTATATTACTTGCCATCAAAAATTCAGAGCTAGAGGGCAATTTGTTGACAAGGAATGTCAATATAACATTATTTTTTACTCAACTTTTACAAGTAAGGAATCAGAATGTAAATATTCAGACACATAGGATTTTCATACAGTTTCCACCTACCACTTCCACTCACAAGACATTGGGTGGCCAAAGGCTACAGTAGAAACACTTGCTTAATGCATGTATAAGTAACCCTTTAGTATTCAGATTACTCTGTCAAATGCAATGCTTATTTATTCACATTGTTTTGAATTAATTATGCATTATCTTGTAGCTTTGAGATTTCGATGATGAGATTCTTTATTTTTAGAATGACATTTTAGGGTAGATATGAGAGGCCAGATCTGGCTAGTTTAAACATAAAACAGTTAGAATATATGGGCTGGATATGGGTGGTTTAAATGTTAAAGGGTTAAGTAATTACTGTTCTCTGTATCATAACTCAAATACTTATTGAACGGTGTTGGTAATCCCCAAAATCCATTGGGTTTTAGAGGAATCACTGAAGACTTTAAGTAGTATATATATTATATATATATATATATATATATATATATATTATATATATATATATAATTTGTAGGGCAAGTTTGCTTACCAGAGCTAATCCTTTTCCAAGCTATACTTTCTAAATCAGTTGAATTTAGTATAGCATCAATTTTTCAGTTCTGCTTATGATTGTGGAAAAGTTAATAAGTAAGAGAGACACTACCAAACAAACCATTGTGATATGAGGGAAAATTTCATTTGTGCTTTGCTTATGTAGAAACTATTTTCCCCATTAACAGTTGCTATTCAAAATTATAAAGTAATGGTTTCCAATGATGTACAATGTTGTCTGTCTATTGGAAGGATTTCTTTTATAAAAAGATGAAAAATGACACTAAAGAATCACATTCATTTGTATGCTGCTTACAGATCTCCATCTAAGTGTTAATGATTTCTTTCATCAAAACAAGACCACAAATTTATTGTGCAGTATTGTAATCAATTGAATTGATCCTAATAATTTAATTGGTGCTTATTTTATCTAATCCAAAAGGAGTGAGATGTCAATCCCCCTTTAAATTTGAATCACCATAAAAAATATCAGCTGTAAAACATTTAGATCACTACTCTATTACATCTGTTAATCAACCCCCTCATATTTACATTACTAATAACCAGTACCCTAAGCTATGTATCACAATGGCCATGTAATAATTGATAAAGATAGTCACCATGTAAAAAGCACCCAGTACACTCTGTAAAGTGGTTGATGTTAGGAAGGACATCCAAATGTAGAAACCATGCTAAAGCAGACTGTAGAGCTTGACATACTCCTCTGGTTTGCCAGCTTCTGTCAAACCATCCAATCTATGCCAGTATGGAAAATGGATGTTAAATGGCAGCAGATGTGGTGAAATCAGTCAGATTCAATCTAGTTCATTCAATTATTTGAACAGAGTAGATCTATAAAATATTGGAAAATTTTTCATTTGGATTCTATTGAATATATATATATACTTGCATATACAATAATACCTCACTTTACAAGGACCCACTTTATGAGACCCCAGGTTTACAAGTTTTATTTTTCAAGCACAAGATCCAAATTTTGAATGAAGTGCAAAAGTTTCTACTACTATAATAAATGCTTCTGCATGTTACTGAGAAATTTATAGAGCAAAAAGAAGCTTCTCAGCAAACAACTCTAGATTTATTTTTTAAAAAGAAATCTACAAGTCCAACTACAAGTGCTTGTAAATCGGCGGTAGTGTCTACAAGTGATGGTGTGCGCAAGTCTAGTGCAAGTGAAAGTGATTCAGAAAACGATTATAATAATAATATTTTTCATTATAAATGATCTTGACATTCTTTTTACTTTACATAAAATATTCTTTACATTCCACTGTTGTTTTATTGCCATTTATTTACAAGTATTATAAATTTTATAGGTAAAATATTTTTCTGAGAATGAATTACAATTTATAACATTGCTATTATGGGAAATTATTGCTTTGCTTTACAAGTTTTCACTTTGAGTAGTCTTCAGGAACAAACCAACTTGTATATCAAGGCATTACTGTATATGAGCACACAAGCACAAATGCTAGGATCTGCCTAAATTCAATCAAAACAGTTCTGTTACATTTTACTTTTCTTTTTTAACAGTTTTCCTCTGTTACAAAAAATTTAACCAAATGAATATTATTCTTTTACTTAATAATAAGCTCCACTTTATTGATTCTGTGGTGGGTGAATGGCAAGATTGATTTCAACATATTTGAATGTAGAGTACACAGGGAAAAAAAATAATATTCTGTAAGGTCTACGAGCGATGTTCTACCTTTTTTGGCAAGCCATCACTGTGAAACAACAAAACATATACTTATTTCTTTTTGATCAAGCTCAAATACTCTTCATTTTAGAGAAGGATAAAGTGAGAAGTTATAGCATTCATGTCTTAAATGAACTTAGGTAAACAGCTAACTGAAATTGTGCAATTAATGAATTTTAAGAAATTAATGATTTCTCAAATTGGTACAAGGTCACAAATTGAAACAGAGGGTTATGGTGAATTGAATCAACCTGAATGCATGACTGATATTTATTTATTTTTTTATACTGGAAGAATGAAAATGAAAATTACCTCCAACACAGTTTGAACACAGAATATAGATGACTTGAACAAAATACTAGAATTTTCTCTTGTTTTCACTTTCAGGTGATTTATTTTATGATGGGTGCTTATCAAATAAAGTTAGTGCTGAAGATTTAAGCAGAATACTTCAAGACTGTGCTATACCTCCTGATCATCTCATGGTGAGTATAGATACTATTGTCATAATATATCCTGGAAGACTTCATTAACTTGAGTTTGTGTGTGTGTGTGAGAGAGAGAGAGAGAGAGAGAGAGAGAGAGAGAGACAGAGATTCTAATATTTTGAAATACTTAGTTAATACTCATAGAATATTTCCCATTAAGTTCTTGAAGTTTCTTTTCTTGTGGGACTTGAAAACATTTAAAGCTTTAAACATTTGATGATAATGAAATAAGATTGTAAAGAGGTGAAATTTCAAGTAGTTTTAGTTTGTGGAAAAGAAGTTACAAACATTCCATGTTGAAAATGTAATAGCAGTGCAGGCTTAGCTGTGTTTTAGAGAAGCTTGCTTTTACAACTATATGGTTCCAGGTTCAAACTTGCTACACAACACTTCCAGTAACTATGTTCAACTATAGCCTTGAATTAACCAATATTTTGTGGATGAAATTTGGTGGGTAAAACCATTAGTGGCCCATCATATGTGTGTATCTGTGTTGTGGTTTGTGTTTATATTGTATCCTTTTATGTCCTGGAACTAACTAAGTGGTTTGACAAAGAGAATTAATATAAGCATCAGACTAAACTAAGTACTGGGGTCAGCATTCTGTTTATGGTGGTACTAGTGATCAATAATTTTGAAATCCCATATATCCCTTTCTCTCTCTTTTTTTTTATAGTCCTTTTTTACTCTTCTTTTTCCTCTATCTGCAGGACCTGTTACAACACTACTGGCTATCGAGTGACAATAGAAATATTGAAACCCAAGTCTATAATTTATACTATGTCATTTTAACTTTGACTAGAATGTCTGGTAAGTTTTCTCTCTCTAGTGTCATATTTATGGATATGCAGCTTCTGTAGAATTTGTGAATTTAGCATGTGTCTTTCTAGGTTATTGATAGTTAATTCATATATGTTACTTAGGCTTTGGAAGGGCATACAGCCATAGAAATCGTGTCAAATGGTGTTGGAGCAAGACATGGTCTTCTGACCTTTGGGATCCTGTCAAAACATCTAACCCATACTAGTTTGGGAAGCAGATGTAAAATGGTGGTGGTGGTGGTGGTGGTGATGGCGGCAGCAGCGTCGTCGTTGTCATCTCAATAAACTGACAACTTCATTAATTGTGAGAATCATGGGCTCTCCAGTCTCACAGAAACATTTACTCATCTGCCTTTTAAAGCAAACTGAAGTGAAGATATCAAGTGTTTTACTTCCTCCTATGACCTGTAAATAGATTGTTGATTCTATTGTCAGATGAAAGATGGTTAAATGTATTGCTATTCTGTAGAGTAACCCAACTTAAAACTCATTGAGAGAAATACGAAAAGACACTGTCTGTGAAGTTTTCTACTTAAAATGTGGTCATAAGTTCAAATTTTTGCTGTTGGGTTTTGTTGTGTTTGTAGTTGAAGGATATTTCCTTCCTAACCATAATCTGTCTGCATAATAATATGTAGCACCTCTAGTTCATGAAATGATTAAATATACTATTACACAATTAATTCAAAGTTAATTTAGGTTTATTGATTACTTCTTACCTTACTCTTTTAACACCAACCTGAGACTGCTCCTTATTCTATGATATAAACTTTCTGTTTTAAAGTGATGTAAATTGAATTCCATCAAAATTTTATATTAATTTATGTTCCAAACGCCAGCTTAAATATAACAAAGTTATTCTACTAAATTCCTCATTAATTTCAAAATTAACTGAAAAGTAAGGATGAGGTGGTGAAATATGATCTTCAGATGTTGAATCTCATGGAAGCGGTAACAAATGACCAAAACTTTTGGCAATTTGCTGTGCTTGAGAAGACACATCAAGCTAAGTGAAATTGTAGTCATAGCCAGTGCTGGTGATGTGTAAAAGGCACCCTTGCCATTGACATGCAAAAGGCACCCATGCCAATGACATGCAAAAGGCACCCATACTAGTGACATGTGAAAGGCACCCATACTAGTGACATGTGAAAGGCACCTGTGCTGGTCACACGTAAAGGGTACCCATGTCAGTGATATTAAAAGGCACTCATGCCAGTGACACATAAAGGATACCTGGTACACTATGGAGTGGTTGGCATTAGGAGGGGCATCCAGCCATAGAAACCAAGCCAAAACAGATAAGCCTGGTACAGCTCTCTGGCTTACCAATTCCAGTCAAACCATCTAACCTATGCCAGAGCGGAAAATGAATGCTAAATGATCATGATGAAATATTGTGTGTTTCAACAGAAACATGGTAACAAAAGGGTTAGGTAACCTCAATGTAGTTTTAGTCAGGTGAGTTTTTGTATGATCTATTCTTTCACATCATTGGCCTAAATTTATAGCCTAGAAAATTTAAATAAAAACTAAGTTGCGTGCTGCATCGACCTTTCTGCTTTTCATGAATTTGTTACTTATAAACTGGCACCTTTTCCTTGCTGCTATTGTGTCTTTAATGATTATTCCTCTGAATTGTTCTCCAATTACAGTTCATATTGTAATTTACTTTTCTCTAAGATACCAGTGATGTTATGACAAGTGTGGATTCAATTTCCCCATGGTGGGAGAAAATAAGGGAAGCATGTACTCAGTCAACCAATTCCAGAGCTGCTTATATACTTGCATTGACTGCCCGAGGGGTTGCTATGGATATGATGACCAGTAAAACTAAAGCTAAGGTAACATGTTCAATTTGTTATTGTTGCTGTACTTAATAAATGAAAGAAAATAATAGAAGTGTAATGGTTGAGTGTTTAAGGTACCTCAATATAAAATTGAGAAATTATGGAACTGACCTGTATGTTGTACCAATAATATATAAGGTAGAGATATGGTATAACTTGCATGATCGTTGTAATACTACCACAATTCATATATATATATTTTAGTACTTCACGATGATGATGACTTAGGCATAGTGATATTCAAACTCCTGAATTCATTTCCTCGACTGACTGACCCTCATGTCAGTGGCACATAAAAGCACCCACTACACTCTCGGAGTGGTTGGCGTTAGGAAGGGCATCCAGCTGTAGAAACTTTGCCAGATCAGATTGGAGCCTGGTGCAGTCATCTGGTTCGCCAGTCCTCAGTCAAATTGTCCAACCCATGTTAGTATGGAAAGCGGACGTTAAACGATGATGATACTGATGATTTATGCTTTTTCATTGGTAATGCTTTTATATGTATGTATGTGTGTATATATATATATATATATATATATATATATAAATGTAATGCTTTTCTCTGTGTGTGTATATATGTATATATATAGAGATGTAATGCTTTTCTCTGTATGTATATATAAATGTAAATGTTTTCCCAAATAAAATTGCACTTCACAATGAGGCTCCAATGAAACTAAGTGGTACACAAGCATTCAACTATGAGTGTATTGCATCTTATAGCAGAAACAGCAGTAACCTATGAAATTCATGACAGTTTCTTATATATCTGTGTGCGTGTATGTATATTAAATAGAAGCTATGGTACTTAGTGGCTGAATGATGCTTGTATGTAGTACATTGAAGATGCTAATATATCATTTTGGAGGTACCAACAGGCACAGGCCATTGTACTATAAACAACATAGTTGCCCTGTGATGGCTGAAGTACTAAATTGTTAATTTAGTTAAACTGTATTCCAATATTTGCTTCAACTCTCTCAGGATCCAGATGCTGATACAGCAGACACAAGTCAGACTGATAAAGTGGATAATGGTATATCTGAATGGGAAGACGTGAGTGTTGATCATGAGAAATGGAATGTTTTGATACGGCAACTTGAAGACACCTTGGCACTTAATAGTTTGTTGAAAATGAAGATACCGCCACCATCAATGTCTACCATTTCTAGTGCTGCCTCAGAACCATTGCTAGTTTCTGTTAACCACCTACTGGATGGTGGTAGAGGTATGTTGAAACTTTATTTGTTTGTTTTTGTTTGTATGTTCTAGCAAGTGGTATTAATCAATGAGTTTTAATGAATGTTCTCATGACATTGTGAGCTAGGGACATGAAATGAATGTGTAAAACCAATGTGGTCAACAATAATGTTAAGTAGTTCCAGTTAGCACTTTCCATGGAGAGTTACAGTAAGTAGGTAACCAGCAAAGTGTTAGAAGTGATAAATAGATCTAGTTTGCTGGATAAGTCAGTTATTTTTTAATCTCATGTTGTTTACTACATCATGCCAAATAGAAAAAAAATGACGATAACAATGTCAGTAGTGGCAGTGGCACTTACAACAATAGCAAAGGCTGTGGTAATAATATTGTGAAATGTCTTTGTTAAATAGCTATAACCATCTCTACTGAAGCAAACAAGGATATCCAACTGAACATGTTAGAATGACTTGTTGTTCAAGTTCAGTAAACTATGTCATGCTTCAATCCATTTTGGAACCACACTTCAAATAGTAATAGCTTATTTGAAGTGTAGTATGACAGTTTGGACCACACAGCCTGTTTTATTTATATTTGGAGATTTGGGATGTTATGCATTAGAAGCAGATAAAGAATTATAGTTGGAGAGTAACAGTAAACAGTAAAGTCATTTTTTTTTTCATTGAGAAACAGTTTTATGTCAGTATTTGATGATAGGGTTAAGAAAAAAAAACGTGCAGAGAAATGTAATTTTAAGGAATAACTATAAAATGTATAAATACATGGAAAAAGGAAAAAGAACTTGAAGAAAAATCATTAGATCTGACTTCATAAATATCTTCATGATGTACTTAATTTTGATTTGCAATGCATAAATCTGTGTCCATTTACATTCTGGTCACTGTACCTAGATACACATTTTTCTCCAAACCTTATGATTATATTTCCTTGAGCCAATACATGGTTACTCAACCTGCCAGAAATAGCATCCAAATATCCTTCAAATTGCATCAAACTGTTTTAAAAATGAAGAATAGATTGGATCATGTAGTCTCAGATATATTGCTTTAAAAGAAATGAGAAGATCAAGGCTGGAATGCTTTGATGATAGATTAGCTCAGTCAGACTGACATGGGACTAAACAACAGCAGCTATATTTTTTGTTCTCTAAGGCTGTTTGTTTCAAAATGTAAAGTGTTCTGCATATTAAGAGAGAGAGAGCAAAAGTTCATGATTCCACAGTACCCTTTATACTCCATAAGTTTTATCTCCCATCTTTCTACCAATATATATGTAACTTAAAACTATGATTCAATATACTCTAATCTTACGATTCATACTTAATGTGCCATCATCTTTGTTGAACTTCTGGTACACCTGTATGACTAAGTGAATAATATTGTGTTGGGAATACCTGTATCTTCTCAAAGGAAAATGTTTTATTCATAAACTTGGAACAACAGTAATAATGTAAAAATGAAGTAAAAATTCATGAACGAGATAAGTATTACTTTATTTGTTAATTTTTTTTCAACAGGTTCTATACCTGAAATTGTTGCTAAGTTCATTAGCAGAGCTAACTTTTCTCATGAAGTATTAAATCGACCCAGAGGATTAGTATTATCAGAGTCTGTCGAGATGGCTGAAGAACCATTGGAAAATATACATGTCAGATTTGAAGAACAATTTTTAGGTAAGCTGACTGAAAAGATTTACTTGCTTTTAAATTTTATCTTTTACAGCATCACAGGAAGTTGGTATTACTTTTGTAGTATAGTGGTGTAGTGATGCTGGTTCTACAACTGGTACTAGTTCTATACAATAAAGATATATTACTGCCAACTCTTATGTTATAGTAGCAATAATCCAGTGGCAGATTTGCTGTTACCAGAAGCTACAACAAACTAGTACCCTAAATATCAGATCTCTCAACCAGAAAGACTGACTGATTTTTAAATGGATAACTACTTGAGAAAGCAATTTAGCTGCTAGCTCTGTTCTCTTTAACCTGGTGCTAAGTGAAGATGGCATGGCAAAATTTATATATATATTCTGTTCTCTTTAACATGGTGCCAAGTGAAGATGACATGGTGAAATTTATATATATATAATATCTTTGTTTGTCTGTCTGTCTGTTCCCTATGCATTCTCAAATGGCTCAACCAAATCAAATTTTACAAAGTAATAGTATTACACCCCATGAGTGTCAACATGTAATGCTTTTTTCATTTTGATTAAAACAATATAACATTTTATAGAGATAATCTTTCTATAGTCAACTATACTACATGACATTTTATACCATGACGATGACAAAAACATCACATTTTTGTATATGAGGGTGTATGTGTCTGTGAATGTATGTGTATGAGTGTGTGTGTCTTTCCACATTAGATATGTTATTAAACACACACACATCTATGCATACATATACATATGTGACAACTGACATGCTTGAATGTATGTCTGTGTGTCTCTAAAATTCTTTGTCTCTCTCTGTCTGTCTGTTGCCTATGCATTCTCAAATAGCTTGACCAAATCAAATCAAATTTTACAAGGTAATGGTATCACACCACCCCAAATGTCAACATATAATTTTGTTTTTGATTTCGATTAAAACAATATAACATTTTATAGAGATAATCTTTCTATAGTCAACTATAGTACAGGACATATTATACCATGACGACAATATCATATTTTGTATGTGCGTATGTGTTAGGTACCTTATTAAACACATGCACACATCTACACATACATATACATATGCGATGACTGGCATGCGTGAATGTTTGTCTGTGTCTCTCTTCATTATCATCATCACCATCGTCGTTTAATGTCTGCTTTCCATGCTGGCATGGGTTGGACGGTTTGACTGAGGGGTGGCAAGCCAGAAGGCTGCACCAAGCTGTAGTGGATGCTTTGTATGTGCCACTGGCACTGGCACTGGCATCGACCATGCTTGAATGGTACTTTTTACGTGCCACCAGCATGAGAGCCAGTCAAGCGGCACTGGCAACAATCACACTCGAATGGTCCTTTTTACGTGCCACCAGCACGGGACCAATCAGGCAGCACTGGCATCACCCACACTCGACCTCACAGAATTTGAACTCAGAACATAAAGACGGACAAAATGCTTAGCAGCATTTTGTCCAGTGCAGTAAAGGTTCTGGCCACTTGCTACCTTAATAGTAACAATATTGCATTTTATCCTACACTTTATAGGTCAGCTGGACACACTACAGGAGAGATTCCCTCACAGTTTAGATTCTGATGTGCTTCTTGCTAATTGCTCTTGGGAATACATTGTTTTATGGAACAAAGATTTAGAGGTGAGTCATTTGGTTCAGTCATTTTAACTCTTAGAATCTTTAATTTTCATATTTGTATAGTTCCTGTCTTAGATTTTTATCATTTGTAAATATGTATACCTTGACATCTCATTTCCACCATCCTTTCTCGCTTTCCAACTCAGGTAGCTATGTATCTCCTCCACGAAAAGACGCCTGTTCTCCTATCATACTTCAGCCTCTCAGCACTTGGCATATAGCTACCGTCCTCAAATTTGCACCTCCACTCAGTCAAGAGGTCTTTTCTTACAAGTTATTTGGTGATCTCACCAGTGTCAGTTTCATTAGCTTGCAGTGCTAAGCTCAAATCCTATGAGTGAAACCTGCAATTGACTGGTGCAGTATCCAGAGAAATATATATCTCTCTCAGTCATTTGATACCGTGAAAAACTAAGACAAACACCAGTAATACCTTCTGGTAACAAAAATATACAAAAGGACTTTCGATTCAGCAGTTTCATGATAAATGTCTAAATTTTCAAGTCTCGTTCTTATTAACATGAATAAAATTGGATGGAAACAAAAATGAAAACAAAGTATTAGTAATAAAGTTTGAAAAAACATTATTACCATAGAAAATGTTAGCTACATAAGGCATGTTTTTAGCTGATTTATTAATTTTGCTTTCTTTTTTAGCAATATCATTATCTCCAGACTTCTCTGAATTACCTGAATACCATACAGAATGCAGTCCTTCGACAAGGTTAGTCTTGAAATATTTATCAAAAACAGTGATGATGATGATGTCTCAAACTCTTTTCCTTTAAAATATTTTCCTCTGTCATCTTTACAATGTCCTTAGAACTGTTTTCAGTTCTAAACATATAAGAGAGTGAAAGGAAATAGTTGTTACTGACAGTACATCTTTTCTTTATAAAAATTAATACCATTATCTTTTTCATACACAAATGGAAAAGGATGTGGCATCAACAGTATAATGATGAATTCATAGAATTAAAGAATCAAGTCGAAATCATAGTCATGACCAGTGCCACCTCACTGGCACCTGTGCTGGTGGCATGTAATTCAAGCGTGTGTTGATGCTAGTGCTGCCTGACTGGCTCCCCATGCCGGTGGCATGTAAAAAGACCATGCGAATTTGGTCGATGCCAGTGCCCCCTGACTGGCTCCCATGCTGGTGGCACATAAAAGGCGCCCACTACACTCTCAGAGTGGTTGGTGTTAGGAAGGGCATTCATCTGTAGAAATCTTGCCAGATCAGATTGGATCCTGGTGCACCCTACTTGCTTGCCAGTCCTCAGTCAAACTGTCCAACCCATGCCAGCATGGAAAGTGGACGTTAAATGATGATGATGATGATGATGATGAAAGAGAACCTATATTTGGTTGCTTGACCAAATATCCCTAAAAGCATGTTCTACTATCTTAAGAAGAAAGAGAGGAAGAAATTAAGCAATGTAGTCCTAGATATAAAAATACATGGAATGATCTCAGGGCTGGAAGGCCTTTGAGCATATGTCTACTTGATCAGGTCTGGCCTGGGACTAATCAACAACAATTAATTTATTGATAGTTGATAATAAAATCAATGCCTTGTAACAATAATGGAAAAACTATACAATCTTTAATTGGTGGAAACTCTAATTTTGCAAGATTATTATAGGACACTCATCAAAGCAATTCAGTACCATGACAGCATGTGCTGTCATTTTGGAAGAATCTTCTGACTTCTCAGTACTCTGGAAGTTATTCCTGCATAAAATTGTAAGTTATCATATAAAAAAGTATTATATATGTTATATTAATTATGATAATGATTTCTGACATTGGCACAAGCCTATATTGGTAAGGAGAGGAGCACAGTTAGTTGAATTGACCTCACTACATGGTACTTATTTTATTTTGCCTTACCTATATTTTTTTTTTGTGGAGGCGCAATGGCCCAGTGGTTAGGGCAGCGGACTCGCGGTCATAGGATCACGGTTTTGATTCCCAGACCGGGCGTTGTGAGTGTTTATTGAACGAAAACACCTAAAGCTCCACGAGGCTCTGGCAGGGGATGGTGGCGAACCCTGCTGTACTCTTTCACCACAACTTTCTCTCACTCTTACTTCCTGTTTCTGTTGTGCCTGTAATTCAAAGGGTCAGCCTTCTCACGCTGAATATCCCCGAGAACTATGTTAAGGGTACACGTGTCTGTGGAGTGCTCAGCCACTTGCATGTTAATTTCACAAGTTGCTCGGATCAACTGGAACCCTCGACGTCGTAAGCGACAGAGTGCCAACAAACAAACCTATATTTTTACAAGAACTGTGAATTGACAGAACTGTCAAAAATTTAGTTCAGTTTCCTACTGTTTTTACCATTTCACAATAATAATAATGGAAAGGGAAAAGGTATGACCATAAAACAAAACACATCCTTGAAAATGACCATGTAAAGGTACTATGGGATATGAAACTTCAAATGGATAAGCATATAGAACATTCACATACTCAATGAAGAGAAAAGAATGTATTGTTTCATGCTTGTTTGATAAATGAGTGGAACAAAAGGAATGTGAATCAATAGAGAAATACCAGGACCTAAAATATTAATTTAAAGAATTGGAAATTGTTGTAAAGTTATCATTATCCATATTGTAATAGGAGCATTAGAAACAATTGCAAGAAATTTGAATGATTGACTAAGGATATTGAATGTCAAGATGAATTTCCTGACTCTACAGAAAGCCTATTTGCTTGACATGCCAAAGACTCTCAGAAAGGTGCTTGAAACCAAAGGTTGTTGATGCTACTTAATATCTAGTAATCTAATACTGGCAGAAATACAAAATGCTGAGTGAAAAACAACAGCAATAACATCAATTATAATGATGGGTTCTGGTTTAAGCACAAGGCCAGCAATTTTGAAAGGAGTTGAGTAGTCAATGTCATCAATATCCCCAGTACTTCACTGATTACTTTATTTTATTAACCCTAAACAAAGGCAAGTTGACCTCAGCAGGATTTGAACTCAAAACATAATGGGCTAGAACAAATATCTCAAGGTCGAGCAGTTCTGTCCAGCTACCACTTCTATATAATTAAACTGATAATAGTAATGTTTTCCTTCATTTGTCACAAAGGCAAGGGATCAGCAGATATTAATTAAAAAAGAAATAGAAATGCAACCCAAATCTAAAATCCACTTAGTTGTGTCAGGTTAGTAACTAAGTACAACAATGGGGGATTAGAAAAAAGCTGTTCTAACATGCATATGTGTGCATGTGCACACACACACACGCACACGCATGCACACACACACACACACACACAAAGCATTTAATGTAAATCATAGGACATATGCTTGTAGTCTCTATATATTACCCAGCTACTAATATCAGTATTTATGTGATACCATTTCTAGGTCTAGGAACCATGCTATGGAATATGTTTGCTGTAAAACGTCTCTCAGCAGCTGCTAATCTCATGGAAAAGGTAACATGAAATTTCATTTTGAATTTCTTCTCTTTATCATTCTGTCAATTTAAAAATCTTTATAACATAAAATTGAATTAAGCATGTTTTTTTAACATTTAAGATGTGGAATATACTTGTGGTGACATTCTAGTAAAGTTAAAGGTATAGTTTGTGGACACAAGAAATTGGTACCATATTGTCTTCAAGCCAAGTGTTTGATTTTCACAAAGGCTGACTGTGTCTTTCATTGCTGTTGAGTCAGTAAATTAATTCAATATTATATTTGATTTAGTCAAAAGAAATCAATATCATTATGCTTCTGGAAGGAATCAAATTATCAAATCAATTATTACTGAAAGAGGCCTGAATAAATTAAGTGTTGGCGGTTATAATACTGTAGTAACTCTATTCTGAACTATTAATTATTGTAATATCTCTCCAAGCCCACACTGATTACTCCCACCCACTCCTGCATAATGTGAGAAGCCATGTACTCCTCTACAAGAAATGTGTTTCAGCCCTTCCCTTCATATTTTAAATTCTCTCTCTACTACAGTGTCACTCACTTGAAGGAAATCTTAGTCTTGCAAGCTACATGGTGACCTCACAAGTGTAGTGTCACAAAAAGGCACCCAGTAACCATGCCTGAGCAGACAGAATATGATGCAGTTTTCCAACCTGTTGAAGCCTATTAAACGGTCCAACACATGCCAGCATGGAAGATGAACATTAATAGATGATGAGGAGGATAGTGGTGTAACTCACACTTACAGATGTTTCCTTCTAGCAGTAAAATCCCTTTGTTCAAGCACAAACAATCTCACCCATGCTAGCATGGAAATATGAATGTGAAACTATTTCAAAAACTAACATGTTGCATATGTACCAAAATTCTCATTTTGCTGCAGATATTATGCTACATCTTTAAGATATTTTTATTTTCTATCAGTTTACCTTGCTGGAATATTATGAGTGTTTTACTTAGCGATATATTGGAATAACAAAAATAGAATAAATATTTTGTTAAACATAAGTAACAGAAATAAACCTCTGTAAAAAAATGTAATGTTGTAATGATGTTAATTTTTACGATTTATTCCAATAGATTTGATTTTAATTTTTCTTTTTATTAATTATAGGTTGGAAAACATCCAAAGGAAAGACTGTGTCGTAAAGTAAGTGAAACCTTATGTTCTTTATTGAAAATGAAATAGTCACTGAGTCTTGTTACTCAACAAATTGTGACTGAAACAATGCACTGAATACAGTCTAACCCTGAGTACATTCAGACCAGATTATCTGTGGCTATATGATAACATAACTTGAACATTAGACTGAAATTATAATTTAAAAATCTCTTTAATGTTTGGGTTCTAATCCTGCCCTGAATGACTTGAAAATAAAAATAACTTATAACCTTTTGCATTATTTGGAGTAACACTGCAGACTTAGTATATATGCACAGAGCAAGTTAGAATGTAATTAGAGAGAATATATGACTGGAATATTGAAGAAGTTTGTTAAACACTTGAAAAGTAGGAAAGTTTATGTTGCTGTTGTTGTTTTTTTATTAATCCCTACCTGAGAACACTTCAGATGGCAATTTCCTAGAACTACACTTCATATGTCACTATATAATCAGTAGCGAGAGATCTTGTGGATAATTACCTGACCTGTTCAGGTAGGAATGATCTTTAACCAAGCTTCTTCTGTCTAAATGCTAAATTTGCAGTGAAGAAAGTTATGAATATTTGTCTTTAGGATATATTTTCTTTCTACTTGAAATTTTAAAAAATTACATATATTTTAATATATCTTTTGCAGGAAATTGGAATATCTGATACAATCCTAATTCACTTTGTTGGTCTTGTCAGTCATTTGCTTGCTATTCTCATGAAGGTAAGGCTTAATTGAATAATCAACATTATAACAGAATGACATATTTTGTATGATGAGTCTGATTTTTTACATAAAAATTTTGAATATGAGAATGCATTTCTACATAAAGTATGTATTTCATTCTTCATTAAATTTTGGATTACATGCACATGGAGAGAACATAATTTCCTCCTAGTTAGGTTTTATTCAACTTGATTACCTTGTAAAGATACATTTATAAATACTTTATATTAATTCTTAATGCACTCTGTGTGTGTGTGTGTGTGTGTGTGTGTGTGTGTGTGTGTGTGTGTGTGTGTGTGTGTGTTACATCAACTACAAATTGATATATTACTATTATGCATAAATATACACACATTGGTTGATAATACTAGTTATTTCTTTTTCTTAGCTAAAGAGAAATGTTTGGGTTGGTGGAAGAGAAATCCTATAGTAAGATGGTTCATAGAATGAAGATTCCTGCATGCTTTGTCTAAATGTATTATGAATGATACAGTTAATGAATTAAAGTGGTAATACATACAAAACAGAGTAAAAAGGATTCTTTTGAATAGGGTTGAGATACAACTGGCAAGCCTGGAAGAATAGTATGTTGTAATAACAGTAGAAAAATTAATGTAAATATGTAATTAAAAGATGGGCATGGTCTGAAGTCTTTCGGTGAAGGTGGGTGATGTCGCATGATACAGTAATGACAACTAAAAATAACTAAACATAGAAATTGTAATTTCTGTTTTCATATAATTATACACTTTTTGGAAGTAAACATTTAAATCTTTATTTTCAATTTTACTTCATGGAGTTTCTATAAAGTGTATCTATGTGTCTTAATATATATGTGAGACAAATAGTGTAAATACTGCTTTTATCTGAAGACTATTATCGGTGTGAAGTGAAACCATTCTAAATAAGGAGAGAAGTGCTGATTATGAACCTAAGTCACCAAGTTTATTGTAGAGGATCTCATAACGCATTGGGTCATAAAAGTACTACTTTGAAACATCATCTTCACATAGGGTATTCAACACAAGTCAGGTTAGTTGCATCTAATTCTCTACAAGTTATTCTCATTGGAGGGTTTCACTTGAGCACATGCAAATGAAGAAATCATCTTTAATTATACAACTCTCTCATAATACTTATTTAAAGATAGATGGATTGTAACATTTGAAAGACAGCTGTCTTAGCTATGGAAGGGGCTCTATACTGCACCAATGATAGTATATGAAGCACAGGTCCTCTAGTTTGTAGACCAAGATGCTCTCAAATTTGCCAGTTGCAAAATTTCACACCAATAACTACCCACCTTTAAAGTATAAGAGCATGATATTGTAGTATTCTTCATAAAAATTGTCTTCAACTTCTTAGTCTACGATATATTATCTTATCATAATATAATTTCTAATTCCTTTGCTTGCATTCTTTTTCTTTTCCATTTCGTTTTGTTTTCTTTTAATTTTTCAGTTCACCAATTCACATGTGAGTACATGTATAGCTATACATATTGCTTGTATAAAGACAAAGTATTCAAATTCATGTTTTGGTCTCGATCTTCCTCTGGCACTTTTATCTTCTTACATCATTTCTTTTCTTGATATTGTCAATGTACATTTTATATATATATATATATATATATATATATATATATATATCGTATGTATAATATGTATAAATAGCTCAAAATATCTGGCAGTGTTGGCTACAGCCTAGTCACCCGTATTACGAACCAGGTGATATACGAAGGAGTCATACCCAATGACTGGTGTAGCAGCACCATAGTAAACTGCTACAAAGGTAAAGGTGACACTTTAGATACTAATAATTACAGAGGCATCAAGCTGTTAGATCAGGTTATGAAAGTTACGGAGAGGGTCATAGCCCAACTAATTAGGGAGCGAATCAATTTAGATGAGATGCAGTTTGGGTTCGTGCCAGGTAAAAGCACCACTGATGCCATATTTCTAGTGAGACAGCTGCAGGAGAAATATCTAGCCAAGGATAAACCTCTGTACCTGGCCTTCATTGACATGGAGAAAGCCTTTGACAGGGTCCCCCGATCCCTTATCTGGTGGTCAATGAGGACACTTGGGATAGAAGAATGGTTAGTGAGAGCTGTGCGAGCCATGTACAGAGATGCTGTCAGTAAGGTGAAGGTTGGAAATGAGTACAGTAATGAATTCCGGGTAGAGGTAGGGGTCCACCAAGGTTCCGTCCTCAGCCCCCTCCTATTTATCATAGTCCTCCAGGCGATCACAGAGGAATTCAAGACAGGTTGCCCCTGGGAGCTCCTCTATGCTGATGACCTTGCACTAATTGCGCAGTCACTATCAGAACTAGAGGAGAAGTTTAAGGTGTGGAAGCAAGGACTAGAATCGAAGGGCCTTAGAGTCAACCTAGCAAAAACCAAAATCCTAATAAGTAGGAAGGTAGATAAAACACAAACCCCTTCAGGTAGATGGCCCTGCTCAGTATGCAGTAAAGGAGTAGGTAGTAACTCTATAAGATGTACCCGGTGCAAGCTATGGACACATAAGAGGTACAGCAATATCAAAGGCAGATTAACTACAAAGTTAGTCTTTGTATGTGGCAGATGTTCAGGTGCAATAAACACTGTAAACAAACAGGAAACAACTTCTATCTCATTCCAGGGAGAAAAACTAGGGGTAGTTGATAGCTTCCGCTATCTGGGTGACCAAGTTAGTAGTGGGGGTGGGTGCGCTGAAAGTGTAACTGCTAGAATAAGAATAGCCTGGGCCAAGTTTAGAGAGCTCTTACCTCTGCTGGCGACAAAGGGACTCTCACTCAGAGTAAAAGGCAGACTGTATGACGCATGTGTACGAACAGCCATGCTACATGGCAGTGAAACATGGGCTGTAACTGCTGAGGACATGTGTAAGCTCGCAAGAAATGAAGCCAGTATGCTCCGCTGGATGTGTAATGTAAATGTGCATACCCGTGAGAGTGTAAGTATCTTGAGAGAAAAGCTGAACATAAGAAGCATCAGTAGTGGTGTGCAAGAGAGACGATTGCGCTGGTTTGGACATGTGGTGAGAATGAATGAGGATAGCTGCGTGAAAAAGTGCCACTCCCTAACAGTTGAGGGAACCCGTGGAAGAGGTAGGCCCAGGAAGACCTGGGCTGAGGTGGTGAGGCAAGACCTTCGAACATTGGGCCTCACCGAGGCGATGACTACTGACCGAGACCTTTGGAAATGTGCTGTGCGTGAGAAGACCTGGCAAGCCAAGTGAGATCGTTGCCAGGACCCCTGGACTGGCTCTTGTGCGGGTGGCACATAAGATGTACCAACCTGAGCGAGATCGTTGCCAGTGCCCCTGGACTGGCTCTTGTGTGGGTGGCACATAAAAGACACCATTTCGAGCGTGGCCGTTTTCATGCGGGTGACACGTAAAAGCACCCACTACACTCTCTGAGTGGTTGGCGTTAGGAAGGGCATCCAGCTGTAGAAACTCTGCCAAATTAGATTGGAGCCTGGTGTAGCCATCCGGTTGCACCAGTCCTCAGTCAAATCGTCCAACCCATGCTAGCATGGAAAGCGGACGTTAAAGGATGATGATGATGATGATGATGATGATACAATTATATAGAATATGTATATATTTTCTACCTTTTAAATTAATTCATTGGACTGCAGCCATGCTGGGGCACTGCCTCAAAGGGATTAGCCTAACAAATTGACCCCAGTACTTCTTTATTTTATGCCTGGCACTTATTTTATCAGTCACATTTGCCAAACTGCTAAGTTACAGAGATGTAAACAAACCAACACCAGTTGTCAACCAATGGTGAGACACATATAGATGGACAGGCTTTCAGTTTCCATCTACCAAATCCACTAACAAGACAATTGCTCAAAGTGCCATGCAACAGGACTGAGCCTGGGACCATGTGGCTGTAAAGCAAACTTCTTATCAGCCATAATATTTATATATAATATATGATACATATATATCGTCGTCGTCGTTGTTTAACGTCTGCTTTCCATGCTAGCATGGGTTGGACGATTTGACTGAGGACTGGTGAAACCAGATATCTATATATATATATATATATATATATATGTATATAGGTTATGAAGGGTAATGGAGTCAACCAGACCCAAATGATACAGGTAATACCGCGTAAGTGCTGTATACCGACTAGTTTTCCCCAGATGTGGTTGCAACATGAATGGGGAATATAACATGGGTCGTGTATTAGCGTGTGTCTATGCATTCTTTTTATATATATATATATATATATATATATATATATAATCAGTCAGTAGTTCATAAGTCTGGAAAAAACACTAAAAAAGTTTTTTGAGCAGTAATATTTTACATAGTCATTAGTTATGGCTGGTCAGAAAGTTACTGTTGGTTTCATGTCTGTTATTGCTCTTAGCAATATAGGTAACTCATCAGACCCACTGCCCAGAGATACACAACCTCGTTACTAATAGAGGTAAGAATAAAGTCTTGGTCAGCAAGGTTGTGAAAAAAACCCCTGAAATGAAATTCTTTAAAGTGCAAACCTTTCTGAGTGAGATAGAGTTATCTTCTTTTGTCCCTTTGAATGTTTCCAGTTGTGTCTGAAAAGAGTCAGTTTATGTATGATTTCAGATCACTAGTCAGTAAGCAGTTAAGTCCATGTTTCCAACACAAATTTTCTCTCATGAGAGCACTGACTAAACATTTCACTTTTGGAATTCAAGAAGCTCCCTCATCAAATGAATTTCTGGGGATCCTTGCTTGCATTGTCTACTCCTCATTGAGGTATGGTCCAGGCTGTTTTAGGAGCTTCCATTAATCCTGTATGGCATTCCCTATTCTTTTAAATGCCATATGTAGATGGCCAAAGACATAACAGTGTGCTTCTCTGAGATCCTAAAAGATGACCTGTGATTATTTAGTTGCTGCGCTTTTTGGTTATAGTTGGTCAGAAAGTTACCATTGGTTTCTCGTGTAAATTTCAGCTTACCCGCATCATCAGACTATGGTTTACTTTCGTCTTTCTGCTTTATATAGATTTTTCACAGGGTATTGCTTTGGTAGGTGGAGTAATGTCATTGAGAATTAGGTATTATGTAAGTAGAGAGGAGAAGTAGTTGTTTAGGAAGAGGGTTGACAGAAGTTACGAGGAAAGTACATGTTTGTAGAGTGTGGATTGAGGGGGAAAGGTTGAGGAGACAGTTATTCTGGTTTGATAGTGAAAGTTTGTTATAGTTTGGGTTCAGTCAGATATGCATGTAAAGGAGTCAACAGATGTATCATATGCAGGGTCATACTTTATGTTGGTTGAAGTTTTTCTTGTTACTAACCAAAACTCTTTGCACATAAGAATTGTTTAATGCTACTTTGGGGTTCATAAAACAAAATGCTTATAGGTTAGCATAGGTCAGATGGAGATAAAAGTTAATGTTGTTTTTAGTAGCTTTCTTATAAGAAATTTAAAACTATTTTTAAAAGTGTTAGCTTGAATAGATTATGTTATTACAAAATGTTTATTGGAGCATTTGAATGTTTCTACATACAAATGTTGACAAATGCAACTATAGAAGATGCATTTTACTGTAGAGACATGCATCTTTAAGGATATATATGTAGCCATTCCAAAAGTAAATAGACACGCCTCATTCTATCTATACATATATATATATCATCATCATCGTTTAACGTCTGCTTTCCATGCTAGCATGGGTTGGACGATTTGACTGAGGACTGGTGAACCAGATGGCTACACCAGGCTCCAATCTGATTTGGCAGAGTTTCTACAGCTGGATGCCCTTCCTAATACCAACCACTCCAAGAGTGTAGTGGGTGCTTTTATGTGCCACCGGCACGAAGGCCAGTCAGGAGAGAATAAGCAGAGCAAGAGCACACACAAAGATGGAAAGTGCCATTGAGGAGGTCACAGATGTGTGACAAAAGACTTCAGGACAATGGACATGAGTTAGAATAAGAACAGTAATAAACGAGTGAAGAACAAATGTATAGTGTGTGTGTTTATTTGGCAAAAAAAAAATGGCCATCCCAAAATACAACAATATATATATATATATATATATATATATATAAGTATCTTGAGAGAAAAGCTGAACATAAGAAGCATCAGTTGTGGTGTGCAAGAGAGACGATTGCGCTGGTTTGGACATGTGGTGAGAATGAATGAGGATAGCTGCGTGAAAAAGTGCCACTCCCTGACAGTTGAGGGAACCCGTGGAAGAGGTAGGCCCGGGAAGACCTGGGCTGAGGTGGTGAGGCAAGACCTTCGAACATTGGGCCTCACCGAGGCGATGACTACTGACCGAGACCTTTGGAAATGTGCTGTGCGTGAGAAGACCCGGCAAGCCAAGTGAGATCGTTGCCAGGGCCCCTGGACTGGCTCTTGTGCGGGTGGCACATAAGATGTACCATCCTGAGCGTGACCGTTGCCAGTACCGCCTGACTGGCCTGGTAGGGTTTTCGAACGAGATCATTGCCAGTGCCCCTGGACTGGCTCTTGTGCGGGTGGCACATGAAAGACACCATTTCGAGCGTAGCCGTTTTCGTGCGGGTGACACATAAAAGCACCCACTACACTCTCTGAGTGATTGGCGTTAGGAAGGGCATCCAGCTGTAGAAACTCTGCCAAATTAGATTGGAGCCTGGTGTTGCCATCCGGTTTCACCAGTCCTCAGTCAAATCGTCCAATCCATGCTAGCATGGAAAGCGGACGTTAAACGATGATGATGATGATGATGATATATATAAATGAGGTGTCTGTTTACTTTTAAGATGTCCCTCTGTGTGTGTATGTGTGTATACACACATACATACATACATACATCATAAGAATTTATAAACTTTTGAGACAACATGGAAAATTCTTTTTGGGAATTGGTACTCGAAGTACATATAAAGATTATGTTACTATAATATACACTGGTTTGATAGTGGAAGTTTCAGGCAGACAAGTAAAGGAATCACTAGATGTATCCTATTCAATAATTCTTAAGATGCCAACAACATACAATAGAAAAATTAAAAGGATTACTTCAGTACAATGGTAGAATACTTATTGTTTTTTCAGGAGATGTGGTTTCAAGACCCATAGGCAGCCTTTGACTTTTTCTTTCCAAAAAGGTTCTTCAAATCAATATTTACTTGCTTTATATGTATTTCAAGAACCAATTCCCAAAAAAATTATTCCATGTTCTCTCAAAAGTTTATAATCTCTTATGATGTCAACAAGATATATATATATATATATATATATATATATATATATATATATATATTCTACAAAATGATTATAATAAAAGGGAATATAAGAGTGTTGCATATCCTAGTTGTTATGATGACTCTACTCTAATGCAGTTGTTATTTATTAAATTTCAATTTCTGTAATTCTGTAATTGAATCAGTGTTCTTACTATCTTAAACACTTCACTGTATTCCTACACATAATCTGCTTAACCTGAAAACAAATGCCATTCCTAGAGAGGAGTTCTATGTGGTTACTTGGTCTGCTAGAAATAGCAGCCAAATTACACTGCCATCTAAAAAAAAAGTGAACACATTGGATGATGTAGTCAGAACTGAAAAGTGGTGTTTGGAGATCATTACTGGCATTTTGATCATAGGTCTACTTGGTCAATGTCAATTGGGGGTTAATGAACAACAAATGGGTTGTTGGTATCAGAAGGGGCAATCAATCATAGAAATTAATTTCAACAGGAAAGAAGTAATTATATGGAATTTTTTCCCTCAGCCTACCATATAAAACAGTAGAGTTGTATCTGGACAATGCTGCTTTACAGCCAATTTTTGGTACAGGCTGAAATTAGTGTGTACTGAAATTGCCACTTTTTTTTTTTTTTAATTTGCAAGTTTGTCACTTCTCTCTATCATTTTATCACTGAAGCTGTAAAAGACAAAGTCAGCTCTCATGTAATTTGGGCTTGTAATTTAATCAGATTATTTAACCTTTTGCTATTTGCAATCTTGTGATGTTCATCGAGTTTTGTAGAATGGGAAGGAGTACACTGCAGTCTGGGTTGGAATCATTTACCCCATTAATATCCTTGTGAAATGCATAGACAACATAATTTGCTATTGCCACGAGTTGTAGGTTTCATGCATAGAAATTTATTCTTGTTGTTTTTGTCCTAAGCTAAGTCTGATGAAACAAGTCTGTGATCAAACACACATTTGTGACATTGTATCTTTTTGTATATCTAGGAACTACATTATCCAATATGTCCTTCTCTCTTTAAAGAGGTACAGTGCAATGTGAAGGCAATTTTGTTTCAATTTCAATTAGGTTGTGAAGTCTCACAGAACCTCCCTCATTGGCTTGTTGCTTCATGAAATGTGATGTGTCACACCAGATTTGTTACTCTGTTCAGAATTAGTTTATGAAACATCGCACAACATAATGCAACAACCTTCAAACTGTCAACTACATTATTTGTATGTTCTTAGATTCTGTATATTTCATATCTCTGCTGTTCTCTAAACCAGTATCTGTGTGAAGGGCTTTCTAATATGTATGTTATGTGGTGAGGGCATCTAAGCAGTTATTTTTATAGATCATCATCATTTAGCATCCATTTTCCATGCTGGCATGGGTTAAACTGGAACTGGTAAGCTAGAGAGCTGTACCAAGCTCCAGTCTGTTTTGACTTGGTTTCTATAGATAGATGACCTTCGTAATGACAACCACTTCAAAGAGTGTACTGGGTGCCTTTAACATGTCACTGGCATGAAAAAAAGAAACCACAGTAAGAAAAATTATCTCCAACTTGCTAACAACTGAAACCATTTACTCTATATACAACAGTTTTATATTTGCATCGTATATGTAAGACAGGATATGATTTCAACTAGTGGGATATGTTCTTAACAAAACAAAAATCCCAGATGGGTAGTGAGTGAATAATAGAACAAGTTGACTACTATCCCCATGCAAAAATAGAATATTTCATATAACAAGTTTCTTCACATATATAAAAAGATATAAGGTCCCCATATTTATAATTTATACACACATTATGTACATGTGTGTACATTTGGATAAATAGACATATTAACTTCTTGTGTATTTGATCTGTAATGTATGGAACTTTTGATTTCTGTAATTTCTTCGTTATCTTTCCTGAAAATGCACATATATATATATATTTTAAATATTCCATAAAAAGAGAATGTGTGTGTGTGTGTATACACATACACACAAAATAAAAAAAGACATTTTTTATATATTCTTTAACATTTGCATGGTTTAGATAGAATTTAAAACCTGATATTCCAAATTTAAAAAATCCCATTCTATGTTGTACAATGTTTTTTCTGTCTGTCATTTTGGTATTTTCTATTTTTATATTGTTTGCATTTTTTATACACACATATTTAGACACACACCCACACAAACAACACACTCTCTCTCTCTCCATAAATCTAATCAGTTAACTCTATGTAGATTGTAATGTTTCCTTTTGTCATCCATTCATACAAGAAGTAGCAAAAATTTCATTTTGTTTTGAAATTGTTTATCATCATCATTTTAACATCTACTTTTCCATGCTTGCATGGATCAGACAAAATTTATTATGGCAGATTTTCTTCAGCCAGATGCCTGTCCTGTTGCCAACTCTTACCAGATTTCAAGCAAGATATTTCCCTATGGCCAGACGTGTTTTATGGAAAATTAGAAACAAATGACACTGCCTGTATGATGGTGACACTCGTTTACAACTATTGTGTAAATGTCAACACACGCATTTACATATACACTCACACATTTACACACAACGGGCTTTCTTTCATTTTCCATCTACCAAATCCACTCACAAGGCTTTGGTTTGCCCAAAGTTATTATAGAAGACACTTCTTAACTACAAAACTGTTCCTGCATGAAAATTAATAAATTATTAGTAACTATAGTTTCACACTGAGAACAATACATTGTTATAAACAGTAAAATGTCAATTGGCAATTTCTGTCTCAGATAAGGACTTTTTATGAATAACTATCTACGAATTCTAGAATATTATAATAAACATGTGTGAAATCAAGTCCAGCTGAAGTGACTTTGTGCACATGCAAAATTTGTAAGAATGTGAGATGTTACAGCAATTCTGAATGCAAAATAAACGTAAATCAATAACTAACAGGAGATAAACACCTAAACTGATCAATATTAAATTATGTATGACATTTTATGTCTTTAATTCCCTCTCCATTTCAGGCAAATTGTGAAGCAGACGAAGTACCAGTTTTTAATATTGAGCCCCTCTGGCAAACTATTCGTGGACCAGCTTCCCTTGTAGAGCTGGCAGTAGATCAGAAAGCTACAAATTATGGCTTATTACTCCACCATTACCTGCTCTGTCAGTTTATGTATGCCATCTTAAAATTTGGTTTGAAATCTGTCAAAGTTCTCTCCCTTTTTGATTGCAAGGTTGGTATCTTACTGTTACATATTCGCTTATATGTTCACCTAGTTTTATTATCTAGTTGTCCTTTTTCACATTCACCATTTCTGATAATATTTATAATGACTTGAACAGAAGAGGAAGAGTTGTATCCGTGGCTTTTACAGAGACCTTTAAGATTGGCGGGGGATAAAGGAGAAAGAAACCACAAATCATGAATTGTTGCAATTACTGGAAGCAGCATACTGAGATATTGAGTTACCATGAGACTGGAGATGTCTGAATACTTGCAACAGAGGGCCAGGTATTAGTCTTAAACTAGGTAACAGATTAACCTTTAGTATTTAATCTGGCTATATCCAGCCCAAATATTTTACATGTTAAAACTGACCAAATCCAACTTCTCACACCTGCCCTACAATATAATTCTAAAAATATACAAACACACCATTGAAATCTTGAAGCTACAAAATAATGCATGATTAATTCAAAACAATGTGAATAAATAAACAATACATTTGACAAACAATTCTGAATGCTAAAGGGTTAAATTTCTTCACCTAAGAAAAAGTACTGTCCATCTAATGAGCTTTTGTATTATATCCATTTGCCCAATTTCTCTTTGGTTGACTTGAAACTTTGATAGAAAATACTTACCCCAGGAGACACAGTGATTGTGAAATGAACTTTTTTGCTCATGTCTTCATGTAAACTATTTTTCTCAATTACCAACCCTTTCACTTGAGATATATATATATATACACACATTGTAACAAGTGATTTGATGAGAGTGATGGTGGTGATATTATCTATGATGTCAAAGCATGGAATAAATTACCCCCAAATTCCTTAAATTTGCCAAAACTACTCTTATGTACATATGTGCTCTGTTCTCTTTATGGCTCTTTTATTTTTATTTTTTCTGTCCTTTTTATTCTGTGTTTTGTACATGCATCTTTGACTATCATTGCTGTCTTTCTTTACATGATTTATTGCTTCTTTATGTCTCTTCTTTTGCTTTTTTCCAGCAAGTTGTAATACACCTGAACACTAAATACAATAAGCTCGTTTTTATTATTATTTTATGTCAACAGTAATGTTGTTATGAGAAGAACTAATTCTGAGATTCCATCCACATGAATGACAATAGCTATGTTGCAGTTAACATATTTAATACAGGAGAATTAGATAGGTAACTAGAAATAAATATACAGTGAGAAAAAAAATATTAGCCATTTACTAATATTATATTAATGTTGGAAATGTAAAAGATATTAGTCACTAATAGTTATTGTTTTTTTTTTTCTTACTGCATATATATTTCTTGTTAGCTATTTAACACAGCATGCATTAAATATATTAATGATAGTTTCAAATTTTGGCTCAAGGCCAGTTATTTCAAAAGAGGGGCTAAGTCAATTACATAACCCCAGTGCTCAACTGGTATTTATTTTATCAGCCTGAAAGGACGAAAGGCAAAGTTGACGTTGACAGAATATGAACTCAGAACGTAAACATGCCACTAAACAATTTGCCTGGTGTGCTAACGATTCTGCCAGCTTGCCACTTTCTAAATATATTAATATTAATTTAACGACTTGAATAATGTTGATAGTGGCACTGACAATATTGAAAGTAGTGACAGTAATTACAAAAATGGTATGATAATAATTATATTGATAATGATGGTAGTGGTGGTGCAGGTAATAGATTCATTGATTTGTTTATTTTCATTTTCACTATCTTCAACTTTCAGGGACAGAACTCTTTCTTCAAAGATTTGCATACCCATCCTGCTCTACCCACTAAACTCAAAGATGCTAACATCCTTGCAGAGAGGAATAAAGTAAGTTAAATTTCTTTTCTTTTACATGTGTGTGTGTGTATATATGTATATATATATATGTATATATATATATATATATATATATATATATATATATATATATATATATATATATATATATATATATATATATATATATATATGAATAATGTGTGTATATGTGTGTACAAGTGAGTAGACAAATGAAATTAAAAGACACTCAACAAGAATGTACATACTTGTGCACACACCAATACATACATCCTAAACATGTTCACACATGCACACATATGTTACAACCAATAACACACCTGTAGAAGGTGTTTCAAAAAATTTGATATCATTTCGCAATCTTATAACTTTGCCAGTTCGTGTTCAAATGACTTCAAATTTTAACAGCATGTGTAGAAACAGGTCAAAGTTTTATGTTTAATGTTTGATATGTTTATCTCTTCAGGTATAGAAATGGCATTCACTAGAAGAGAAAAGGCGTTTTGTGTGTTGGAGTATGCTCAAACACAGTCGAACAAGACTGTGCAGTGTGCATTTGTGAGAGAGTTCTCTAAAAAGTCACCAACGGCAATGCAGATTTGGACATGGCACAAAAAATTCAAAGAGGAAAGCTGTCTGCAGGGCAAAAGGATCTGGACGACCTCTAACATCGGAAGAGATAGTTGAGCGGGTTCGCCAAAAACTCTTGCGAAGCCTCAAGAAGTCCATAAAAAGAACAAGTCTGGAAACCCAAATTCCTCCAACGACAGTTTGGCATGTCCTGAGGAAACACTTGCTGATGAAACCCTACAAGCTGCAGCTCGTTCAGGTTATAACAGCAAATGACAAGCAAAAGTACAAACAATTCTGTGTTGATATGCAAGAGAAACTTGAAGAATCTGGGTTCAAGGAATGTCTTGTTTTCAGTGATGAGGCCACATTTCATACGAATGGCAAAGTCAGTAACCATAATGTTCTCATTTGGGGCAGAGAAAATCCCCAGGCCACAGTTGAGTGTGAGAGGGACTCACCAAAAGTGAATGTGTTCTGTGCCATCTCCAAGAAGCATCTTCATGGCTCATTTTTCATTGAGGGAAATGTGACTGGCGACATGAAATTGTTCATGGAATCCACTAACCTTTGAATTTCTCATTCAAATTTTGAGGAATAAATCTTATGTTGCTCAACATTAAGCCTGTTGAGGTTCATTTGCTTTGACTCTGTAGTTTCTGTGATATTTACATCTCAAATGATATCAAATTTTTTGAAACACCTTGTATTTACACACACACACAACCACTAGCACATCCATGTACTTGTACACCTAGTGTACACTCACTTGCCAGCTTCCTGTCCAGCCATTTGGTCCAAGAAATTCTCTTTTCCATCTGGTGTTGTTGAAATGATGATCTTACCTCGTACTTCTAACAACATCATGTGCCCTGCCTTGACCAATAGCAGCCCATTTTCCAGTAGCCATCTTGGACTTCCTGTGTTCTTCCATTCAGTAATCTAAGCTTTAATGAGCCAGGTCTCTGTTAGAAGCCTGCAAAATTTTAAGTCTCATGGAGCTGAATCAGACTGTTTTAAATAATATAGCATTCTGTTTTATTTTTATCTTCTCAAAACTTAAATAATCTTTGAATAATCAAAAAAATTTTTTTTAATAAAATCTCTTTAGAATTCTTTTTTTTTTTTTTTGTAAAATCTAACTGTTGAAAGATTTATTCTTGATTACTATTTAGAAAATTTTTTGAAGGAAGCAATTTTAATTCAACAAAAAAAAATATAATTTTAAATGTCTTTATACATATTTATATTTCAGTTCTATAAAAAAGTGATAAGTCAGTCAGTGGAGGATTTTTCCAAGAAGGACAAACAGTCTCAAGATAGCTTGTCTGCTTCTATGACAGCATCAGTGCCAGAATCAACACAGATGACGTTTGTGCCTTGGAATGAAAGCCATGCAGAGTGGCCGTCCCTCATCATTGAGATTGCTAGAGTATTTGAGGAAGATGTTGACCAGTTGCGCATATATCATGTGCGAGAGCTTTATTTGAGAGGTTTAGACAAAACTGCTGAAGAGGTGAGTGGTGACCAAATATTTTGTTCAGCCTTTAGTTTACCCCGTGAAGAAGATTGTTACAAGTATTTCAGAGGCATTTTCTCTTTGAGGAAATCAACTTTTTGTAATGGTTTCATACATTTGCATTATCATCATGTTCATGTATAAGCATATGAGGAAGTTTTTAAGTGGGAACTCTCCTTCAAATCATACCCTATAGCTTATAGAAAGGTAAAGACACATTGTATAATGTATTCCTGGATACACTTAGTTTGAAAAGCAAAGCAGTAATTTTGAAGATTTAAAATTACCTAGCTCTATTGTGAGTTGCTGAAAACAAGAACAAGCAATGGAAACAAAGCTGTTTAAAAAGAGTAAGATAATCAGCTGAGTTTGGCTTATGGAAAACATAAGCCAGTGTCTCTATTGCTAAATTCACAACTTGTGCCAGCATTATGTATGACTACTACATATTTTAAATTAAGAAAATGTGCAGAAAACAGCTTCTGTAGAAAAACTACAGGTAGTTTATAGCTTCTGTTACCTAGGTGACCAAGTCAATAACCAGTGTGGATGCTCTGAAAGTGTAGCTGCTAGAATAAGAAAAGCTTGGGCAAAGTTCAGAGAGCTCCTACCTCTGCTGGTGACAAAGGGCCTCTCACAGAGTGAAAGGCAGACTGTATGATGCATGTGTGTGAACAGCCATGTTACATGGCAGTGAAACACAGGCCGTGACTGCTGAGGACATGCGTAAGCTTGCAAGGAATGAAGCCAGTATGCTTCGCTGGATGTGTAATGTCAGTGTGCATACACAACAAAGTGTAAGTGCCCTGAGAGAAAAGTTGGACTTAAGAAGCATCAGATGTGGTGTGCAAGAGAGATGACTGCACTGGTATGGTCATGTGTTGCATATAGATGAGGACAGTTGTGTGAAAAAGTGTCACACCCTAGCAGTAGAGGGAACCTGTAAAAGAGGTAAACCCAGGAAGACCTGGGATGAGGTGGTGAAGCACAACCTTTGAACGTTGGGCCTCACCGAGGTAATGACAAGTGACCGAGACCTTTGGAGATATGCTGTGCTTGAGAAGACCCAGCAAGCCAAGTGAGACCGTAACTGTGGCCTATGCCAGTGCAGCATAACCAGCCCATTTAAGAGTACCCTTCAATCATTGGGCAATAAACTGCACTTGCGAAGACCTGTTGAGGCAAGTGAAATAATTGTTGTGGCTGATGACAGTACCGCCTGATTGGCACCCATGCCGGTGGCACATAAAAAACACCATTCAAGTGTGGTTGATGCCAGTGCTGCTTGACTGGTCCTGTGCCGGTGGCACGTTAAAAGCACCATTCAAGCGTGATTGTTGCCAGTTCCAGCTGACTGGTCTCGTGCTGGTGGCATGTACAAAGCACCCACTACACTCTGGGAGTGGTTGACGTTAGGAAGGGCATTCAGCTGCAAAAACTTTGCCAGATCGGATTGGAACCTGGTACAGCCTTCTGGCTTGCCAGCCCTCAGTCAAACCGTCCAACCCATGCCGGCATGGAAAGTGGACATTAAACGACGACGATGATGATGAAGTTTCAACTCGTCTAATTGTTAGTCAAACCTTTCACAGTCCTGGTATCGTTATGTCATCATTACTCTAACTTCAGACTGCATCTGGTAGCAGGGTCTTTTGTTCAGTAGTTCCATTATTGCTGGAATAAAAAGAAATGTTTAAAAAATATTTTAAAAAATTAATTCTAAGCTATCTTTATTATGACATTGTTTTCTTTGCAATCATATTTTAGGCTGATCTCTATTTGTTCTTGTGTTCTCTAGGTATTGTTAACAATGAATCTAGATCCAGAACTTGGTGCTAGCTTACTGGAAATATTAGGTCAGCGAATAGCTTATTATATAGAAAAGCAGAATCCGTCCAAATCTCTTGATATATATGCTTCAATGACAACCTCACTTTCACAGTGGTTGAAAAAACAGGTAAGCATCCATGCTTTAAAAATGCTATACTTTTGTTTCAGCCAGTCAGAAATCTGTATAAGTTGCATGCCTTGCAGTGAAATTTTGATTTTAACAAAATTTTAGTTTTTAATTGTAGAGCTACCAAGTCTTACATGTTAGGACAATATCATATTCACTTGACATGCTAAATACAGCTGTCAAAACTTTCCTTAAAATAAACTGTTTTTGTAATTCTTCCAAGTTCAGAAAATTTTCTTTTTCATTTAAAACCAGTTTACTGATAATGTTCTATGTTATTAACAAGCTATTTAATAGTTTACAATTGTTCCAGTTTCAAGTATGGAAAAAGTTGATTTAAACTTCCTTCTTTCCAAATCATCATGTTTGGATTATCACCAAGAGTATCATGACTTAGTCTCAAACTAAGTTGAATGGTATTCAAGCTGGCATGAATGTTGCAACAACAATTATCATATATTGTGGAGAAAGGACATTGTACATAGCTTTTAGGAGGTAATACTTAAATCAAAAACCTAGTGTGTCTGAATAAGATTAGTTTAGTTAATATTTAGGCTTAATATAAAAACAGCGTATTGTTAATGATGTTAACACTTGATGAAAGAATGATTAAATTCACAAACGTTGATGTTTGGAGACTAATAAATTAGCATGTTTATTGTAGCTTTGAATAAGTCTATATGCTCAATGCCACCATAAATACTTTTAAATATTTCTTTCTGATGAAGCCATTTTCTCAAAACATCAGTTCTCTTCCATGGCATATATATTGCCAATTGACAAGTCCCTTAACATCTTGGGGGTTGTTGGGGTGCTGCAACCATGCAGCATATCTAAGGCAAAAAAGCCTGGTGGAGCCCATTTCTCTCCCGGCTAAACTCATTTCTACAGCTGAGTGGACTGGAGCAACATGAAGTGTTTTTCTCAAGAACACAATGGATTGCCTGATCCAGGGATCAAAACCAAAATCTTACGGTCATGAATCCAACACCCTAACCACTAAGCAATGTGCTTCCAATAGTGGTACTCATTTTTCAGCTGAGTAGACTGGAGCACCATGAAGTGAAGTGTTTTGCTCAAGAACATTGCCCAGTCCAAGAATCAACCACAACCTAATGATCCTGAGTCCAACAGCCTAACCACTAAGCCAGTGCCCTGTAACTAGTATGCCATGGTACACTGATGTGCCACAGTGTAACCTGAATAAAAATTTTTTTCCTATACTTTTAGTTCAGGTGTGCCACCAAATTTTGAAAAGAATGTAAGTTTACAAGTGAAAAAAGGTTGCGGAGCACTACAGTAAACTACACACCTCCACAGCATATATATACTTTAAATGACTTTGTCAAGCAGACCACCTCTATTTTCCTTGCATTGTTTTGTATTTTCAATTTTAGACCTACATGTGATATTTGGGGTCAGGTTAAAAGCGAGATTGGGGTCGCAAAAAATTTTAAGACATGGATGCAACAGATTGTGTTTTGAATAGTGAGGAGTTGCTACTATCAAATTCTATTTGATAATCTCTACCAGTATTTTGTCCATTCATGAAGTTGTAAAAAATTTTTTTCATTTCACAGGATACCACTTCTCTCTATACTCCAGACTGTTCTGTGCCAGCCATTTGCCAGCTGTTAAACCAAGTTGTAAAATGCTTAGAAGAAGGCTCAGATGATTATAACCGTGCCATAGCTTTAGTTGAACTTGTTTCCACATTGAAGACATCATGAAACCAATTGAAATTTCAAGATTTCTGACTGAAACCCTTTTCTTTACAATTGAAGTCTCAACAACTTGGGAGTTTTGTTTTTTCCCCCACTGTGATTTGTTATCAATTCGAAATTGAAGTAAAGATCATTTGGAGTGAAGTTTCATTTTCATCTTACTTTATTTGTCCCTTTTTTTTTTTTTTTTGCCTTGGTATTAAGTCTCATTTTTTGTTTTGCTACTATAAGAAAGAAACACTTTCCACTACATCCAGTTTAATATATCATACCTGATATTTATGTTCTTGTTACGATGGTAGTGGTGTTGATAGGTATTATAGCTGTAAGTTTTTGACAAACCCAGTCAGCAGTTAAGTTTTGATTCTAAATTAGAATCATTTAACTTGATGCTAATGACTTTGATAAGTGATATGATCATAACAGCTTTTTCTCCACTGTTATAACTGTTAAATATTAATATAGTCTGTCATAATTACTTTCCAGTTGGCAGTGAAGTATTAGTTTCTTTCTAGATAAATATCTGTAACCCAGCTTCGATGTTCATTTATTGTGCTAACATTCTTTGTAAAGCATTGAACATCTCAAGTTTTCCAATTCCCATTACATATAGCTCTCAGACTTCAAATCTAATAAAGAGGCTATTTTTTTTGTTCCTCTCTTTTCCAATACAGACAATCTATACTCAATGAATGAAGTCTGCTAAGACTTATAACTCCTGATTGAAAACTACTTTCTATAAGAAAATAAATTTTCCTTTTAAATTATGAAATGTAACAATGATGTACCTTAAGGACAAAAAGCATGGAGTAAGGAGAAATTAAGGTTTTATTTTTATTTTTTTCTTCTATTTCTTGACTCTAGCCCAGTACTATCATAGAATGACTCTTTACTCCTAAGATTATTTATTTAACTGAAAGCTGTGAAGCTTTTAATTATTTTTATATATTTTTATTCACTTCTTCACCATATTTAGTGTTAATCCAAATTGTAAGACATTTGTAACATTTTTTTTTTTTGCTCTTCTCTTGTTATTTACCTTTGAATTCAGGGGATTATTTATATTTTAATACTCAAATGAATTTGCTTGTTACCTTAATATATCTGCCAACTCTGTATTTTATGTGTGTGGTGTATAGGATGCACATAACATTTGTTGAAACATAGATGTATTATGTTGAGGTTTATCAGGTGTCCCGAGACATTTTCAAAGAAATGTAATGCAAATAATGTATTTTTGGCTGGTTTACAAATGCAGAGTGAAGTGTCATCACCTAAAAATTCGTGTGTGTATATGTACACACACAATTACCTGATTTAATGTATCTAACAATGAAAATGCTTTGCACATACACATACATTTGTTTTCTAAATTAAATTTAAATTCGTTATTAATTCTAAATATTTTAAAACTTAATTCTGCTTTTTCTTTAACTGTAAATATATAATCAGTTTGACTTCTTTCAAGTTTCTATTCCTCTCTTTTATCAGTCTTCAATGAAAGCTAACGAGCAAAGCTAAATTCTCTCTTATGCTTTATTGCTGATAACAATTGCTCAGTTGTGAAGAATATTTAATTCAAATTATATTAAAATATCTTAATGTATTTGACAAATATTTCTCACATGTTTGGTATGTTCATATTTATATACATACACTGTATGCAATCCAGTTTTGTTTCTCAAACTGCAAACCTTCTGTTTTGGGAGAGGCAGGAACATAACAATTTGTAATTTCCTGCCATATAAAAACTGCTTTAATGCCTGAATAAGAAACTATTATATATTCTTTAAAAAATGTGTACAAGTTGTTTTCATCAATAATGTAACATGATCATTTTATTTTGAAATGATTTCAATATAAAAGATGGTTCTTGTCTTTGGATAAAGTTATGCAATGCATGACTTGTGTTTCTTTGTTGATCATATTTAACAAATGAATCTAATTTCCTGATGTTATCCCTATTTATTTCACCTCCATCACTTGCCTAACTGGACACAATGCAAATTATCCCTCAACACATTATGAAGTTGGATCTAGTTGTTTCATAGAATGTTATTCTGATCAAACTTCTGCCTACTACTTCTCATTTATTACAGGGACAGTGTGTTTTGGTTGATTTCGATTGGAGAGTGTTTACTGATGTATTTTAAGATCAGTTTAGTTTCTCTAATGTTCTCAAAAATCTGTGATAACTTTGGTAACTGTAACTTAAATAACATAGACAAACAGATTCAGAAGTTACGTTATCCAGGAATTTTTAAACAATTTGCTTTTGAAATCGTATAGTCAATTTATATCAATGAAAATAAACAAACATGTTTTATTATACTGACAATTTCTTACAAATCAGCTTTCTTTAGTCTTTGGTTTTCTTTTTAAAAATGTTTTTTAATATAAGGATAAATGAAGAACTTAAATGCTTTCAGATTTAAATGAAAAATGTCATTATTTACCTGATATCATGCTTCAGCCAGTATGTTGTGATCCCTATACAAAGTACAATACTTTGCTTGCCTCAGTCTGCATCTGGTAAATAACTAGATCCCCCATCTTTCAGGGGCTGATACTAAAAATATACTTTCATCCAGCTATAAAAACACTTGTAAGAACTATGACTTCATGTTATTAATTACAAAAATCAACCCAGCTATGATCACATAGAGAAGTGTGTGCAGAACAATTAAAATATACACAGCAAACTTGTGCATATATATATATACACACAAACACATATATGTATGCCGTAACACTTCATAATATTGAGGTCCTATAATTGTCAGTGCAAGCATCACAAATGAATAATCAAAATAGCATGCATTCATTGCTTTGTAAAGCTTCACATGACCAAATGTTTTCTGTCAGCTGAAATCAAATATCAACCAGTAATACAGTTGGTAGTTTTTTTTTCTTTTCTTTTCTTTTCCAAAGAATTTAGGAATATATCAACGAGATGAATCAGTTACGATTTCTTGTTTAGTATTAGAAAGGAGTAGTGGAATGAATAATTTGACAGATAAATTGCTACAGGAGAAACACCATCACTGATTACAGTGATCAAAATAACTCAATGACCTGTATGAAACTGGTGACATGTAGTTGATGTCTTAGTTATTACACACATACATTAGCTGACTACTCACTTTTACTACAATCCTGTATGAAGCATCCTTACAGTTTTTTATTTCTAAAAAGAGAAGAAAAAGTCTTTGGGTGAAATAGATGATCCTACTGACATTGGATAGACACTGAGTAGATTCTCATTCAACATATTAAAGCAGAAAAACCTCAAACCGATAATGATAGTGTTTTTATGATAATATAACATCTTCATTCAAGTGTATTTGAATTTTTTTTTTTATTTATATTTTGTGGAAGTGTTATCACAAAAATGGTGTTTCTGAAATATTGCATTTTTGTCTGACCTCCAAGTTTACTAAATAAAATTAAACTAGTCTAAGACTTCTTTTTGCTTGTTATTTATGAAATCAAATCCTTCTTTTCTCACCACCACCTCCTTCCACACACTGCATATGTGTGCTTATATAGTTTCAGAAACTTATTAACATCATCATTTTAAACATTCTGACATATTTAAGATGATAGAATTCCAGTTTAAACAAAATTTAGCATTAAAATTACAATTTTAAATCCATTGAAGCATATATAAAAACTACCAATCACAACTAAGTTTGCTATCAATATTTATATTTCTGACAAATCTGCAAGTCATCAAAATTAACAACAACAGGAAGAACAATTTTCAATATTTTATGTACAAAAAGAAAATGTTTGCTAAGATGTGTAGCTACACAAATTTTGATGCTATTGCAAGAATTTTTGTAAATTCCTTTCCTTGGCCTCTTAGCTGTGAGGGAATTGGAACACGGATCCGAGTACCTGTGGGGCTGTTATTGTCCTCAACAAGAACTATGTTGTTTGTGTCAAACCTAGGCATCAGAGGCTTTTGCGTTTGCTTCAGTCCAACAATGTATGCTTTCTTTTTTTGTCCCTTTATGGCAACCAGTATTTTGTCACCTATCATTCCAACTCCCTTTTTGTTGTAGACTTGGATCACACGTGCTGGGCGACCTGCAGCAGCTGCAGCTCTGCCAATTGCACTATTGTCGACAACACGCATTCTTGCAAGCTTGCGAATTTCACAAAGACTTTGCGTTGTGCTGCAAAAGAGATTAACATAACCAAATTCTTTTCAAAATCACAATCATCAATCATTAAAATTTCAATTTACATTTGTTTTGTTTTTACTATACTTGTACATTATGTACCCAAGAGTATATATGTGGCACACAGTCAAACAGTACAGATATGCTATAGGGGTTATGAGTGTGGTCACTGTACAATCTCTATCATGAATAAAATGTTTCCAGCTGAATGCTAGATATTTTATTTAAATACCTTAAGCTTTTGAGAATAGTTATTAATGCATTTATAATTTATTGGATTATTAACCTGATCTTCATACATTAAACACTATTTTCTGACTAAAATATCCCTTGCCTAAAAGACAGGTAACAGTTAGCAACAAGAAAGGTGCATGGCTATAAATGCCTTGTTAAGTATTCATCCAGCTCATATTTGCAAGGTAAAAATGGATGTAAAATGAACAAAGATTAAGTTGCACTTAATTTGCTCAGTATCAAAGCGAAAAGTTAATATAAGAAATATGTTTATTGCAATAAATAATGGAGTGTTGAACCTCTGGTAAGGTATGACACTTGAGATAGGTGAATGAAATAAAAACATCTTGACAAAAAAAAAAATTAGTCAAGTGCTGTTATCCCAACCCTTGAATTAATGTTACCTGACAATATTTACAAACAGAGGCATAGCTGTGTAGTTAATAAGTTCACTTCCCAACCATATGGTTTCAAGTTTAGTAACACTGCATAGCACCTTAAGCAAGTGTCTTCTACTATAGCTCTAGGCCAAACAAAGCCTTGTGAATAGATTCAATAGACAGAAACTGAAAACCCATCATATATATATATGATCATCATCATCGTTTAACATCCGCTTTCCATGCTAGCATGGGTTGGACGATTTGACTGAGGACTGGTGAAACCGGATGGCAACACCAGGCTCCAATCTAATTTGGCAGAGTTTCTACAGCTGGATGCCCTTCCTAACGCCAACCACTCAGAGAGTGTAGTGGGTGCTTTTACATGTCACCCGCACGAAGGCCAGTCAGGCGGTACTGGCAACGGCCATGCTCATCTCACTCGAGAAACCTCAGATTTTCAATTTATTTAATCTAAAACATATATATATTTGAGTGGGAGTCTGTTTTGACATTATGTATTAGTTGTAAGCGAGCATCCCTGTCACAAAGATGGTGTCCATTTCTAATCTTCTGTAAAAATGCTCAACCATAGAAAAATATTACCTTGTTTGAAAAACAAGTGAGGGTTGGCAACAGGAAGGGCATATTGGCAGCAGAAAATCCAATCTCAACAAACTCCATCTGATCCATACAAACATTGAAAAGTAGACATTGAAACAATAATGATGATGGAGGATACGAGAAATGAGTGACAAAGTGTTGCAGGAAAATGGCGTACATTTAGAATATGCATTACCAGATATTGTTGAATTATAACAAGGAGTCGGCACAGATTTCTAAAAACATGGAAAAGGGTTCAGAAAACTTTGTAAAAATTCAATTGATTTTAGAGTCATCATCATTTAATGTTTGGGATGCTTTAACGTGCCACTGGCACAGGCACCAATTTGCATGACACCGGTATCTGCCATGACTGCAATTTTGCTCGGCTTGATGGATCTTTTCAACCATGACATGATGCCAAATGTCTCAATCATTGCCTCTGTGAGGCCCAACACTTGAAAGGAACTCAGCCACTTTGCCACCATGAGGCCCAACGCTCGGAAAGGAATTCAGCCACTTTGCTTCAGTGAGGCCCAACGCTTGAAAGGTGTTCTTTTTGCTTGCATGAGCCCCAACGCTCAAAAGGTGTTCTTTACACGCCACCAGCACAGGTGCACTTGGCTTGACGGGTCCGCTCAAGCACAGCACATCACCAAAGTCATGGTAACTAGTCATTCCCTCTGTGAAGCTCAAAGTTCAAAGATCATGCTTCACTACCTCGTTCCATGTTTTCCTGAGTCTACCTCTACTACAGGTTCCCTCCACAGTTAGAGACCAGCACTTCTTTACACACCTGTCCTCATCCATACACATCATGACAATACCAACACAGTCATCTCTCTTGCACATGGTATGCCTAACTTTTCTCTCAAGATGGTTACACTCTGTCGAACATGCACACTGACATTGCACATCCAGCAAAGCATACTGGCTTCATTTCTTTCAACCCTATGCATATCCTCGGCTGTCACAGCACATGTTTCACTGCCATGCAGCATAGCTTTTCACACACAGATACCAAACAATCTGCCTTTCACTCTGAGTGAGGCCCTTTGTTACCAGTAGGGGTAGGAGTTCTCTGAACTTTGCCCATCCTAATCCCATTCTCACAGCTACACTCATAGAGCATCCACCTCCACTAGATAATGGAAGCTATCTACTATCTCTAGCTTGTTCCCCTGGCAGTTGATGGAGTCTATTTTCTGCACATTTTCAGTGTTTATTGTACATGTGCATCTTCCACATACAAAAGCTAGTTTCCTTGTTAACCTTCCTCTGATGTTGCTGTACCTTTTGTGTGTCCAAAGCTTACACTGGGTGCATCTTATGGAGTTTCTACCTACAATTTTTCTACAGATTGAGCAGGGCTGTCTACCTGAAGGAACTTGTGATTTGTCTGCCTTCCTACTTATTAAAACTGATTTTTGCTAGATTAACTCTAAGGCCCTTTGATTCTAGACCTTGCTTCCACACTTACAACTTCTCTAGTTCAGTTAGTGATTCAGCTATAAGAGCAAAGTCATAAGCATAGAGGAGCTCCCAGGGGCAACCTGTCTTGAATTCCTCTGTTATTGCCTGGAGGACTATGATGAACAAGAGGGGCTGAGCACCGATCCTTGGTGAACCCCTACTTGTACCCTGAATTCTTCGCTGTACCCATTGCCAACCCTCACCTCACTGTTAGCATCCCTGTACATAGCTTGTACAGCTCTCACCAACCACTCGTCTATCCCCAGTTTCCGCACTGACCACCAGATAAGGGATCGGGGGGGGACCCTGTCAAAGGCTTTCTCCAAGTCAACAAAGGCCAAGTACAGAGGTTTATCTTCGGCTATGTATTTCTCCTGCAGCTGCCTCACTAGAAATATAGCATCAGTGGTGCTTCTCCCTGACACAAAACCAAACTGCATCTCATCTAATTAGTTGGGCTATGACTCTCTCCGTAACTTTCATCACCTGATCCAGCAATTTGATAATTCTGTAATTATTTCTATCTAAGGCATCACCTTTACCTTTGTAGCAGTTGACTATGGTGTTGCTACACCAGTCATTGATAAAATAATAAAGAAATACAGCATAAGAGAAAATGTGTTTGGCCAGTTCACAAAATGAATAGTTCAGTCATTAATCATGAAGTATAAGAGCAATAAGATAAACCAGCACTAATTATGTTTGGCCAGTGTCAAGTCTTGAATTCTAGAAAACTATGAGAGAGAGGCTGAATAATAGAGGAATTGAGTCATATTACATCAACTGCTGGCATTTCATTATTTATATGCAGAACATTTTATTCTATACTGCATCTGTTCACTTAGTTGATAGGAATATAGACAAAAACATTTAGACACATTCTATGCAATAGACTGGCAGTCTATCCATGGGAAGATTTATCTTTGTTTTGCATTTGATGGCACCACTCAAGCACTTCCATTTCTCTTCACCACCCAAAAATGACAAATCAAATTTGAGATATTTACCAAAATGTCCGGGGAAAGCCAGTAGAAGTGATATTTGAAATACATGGAATACTGTTCCGCAAAATATTTCCAAACATCTTGATTGAAAGGGTTACAACTGCAAAAATACAGAAAAAGTATAATTCATATTTAATTAGACAATAAAAATGTCAAGGTCCTAGACTGCAATATCACTGAATCAAATTCCTTACAGCTATTGTATGATGCCAATCAACCTATCTGAAATCATTCAAATTTTCTATTCTACTAAATATTCTACAAACTGTTATGGCAACTACTTCTATTGATTATGTTCAAAGAAAAAAAAATATAGAAACACAAAAGGAGTTGTTTTTCATACTGCCAGAAAAAAAAAATAGTGATCAACACATTTTTCTCAGCATATTTATTCTACTTATAAATCTAATTGATACTCACTCACCTGGAAAATAATCTTTCACTAAAGAAATGAAACAAAACCTACTCCATTCTAAAAAAAAATTACTTCAATAATTCATAAGTAAATATTGCTCATTCTAACAAATATTAGAAAAAACAAAATGCAAGTGTTATATTTTGACTATACTATTGGTAGTATTTTCACATCAACAATGACAAAGTCTTAGGATAGACTAGTGCCACATTCCTGATATTAACACTCTTTTCATGGTTTGGTAAAGAGGAAATAGTAGTAAAAAATGACCTCAGCAGGCCTTTTGAGGTTGATGAGATTGATACAGCTGATATTCAGTTTGAATGTCTACAAATCAATTACCTGCAGGAAAAATGTGGGTGAAAAGGAAAACTCTAGGGCAAGAAGGATTGGTTATAGTGGTTAATGTGACACCTGGGGTGGCAGACAGGGTGTGTATAAAGAGCCAGTTATATCAGGTGATCTCTTTCTGCATCTAGTTGATGCCAAAGCCTAGCTATCAAGGAAGTTGACCATGAATTTAGTGATGGTCCAAGTTTCATATCCATATAGTAGGGTTGTCTTGATTGCTACTATGAAGGTTCTCTTTTTGAGTTATCTGGAGAATTGAAGGTTTAAATATTATCCATATTCATGAGTGTTTTCCTAAAAAAAAGTCTCTATGCACTTTGATATTCTTGATATCCCACTCCAAGTCTGCCAAGAATGATCTTAATCACTTGATGCCAGAAACTTGCTTGAGCAAAGAATCTTCAACAGCCTTCAGTGATTCGTGGTCAGATGTACTGTGGACTATGTATTCTATCTTTCTGAAATTTAACTCCAGATTAACTAACTTGTATTCATACTCTACCCTTGACAAAAGGGCTTGATCATCTATGATTTTATTTGGCAGCAAAGTTTTGTCATTGATAAAGTTTAAATCAGTCAGTGTCACCAAACCAACCTTCCTGAATTTCCTCAAAGTAATCAGAAAACCCAACTCTTCATGGTCTCCATCTATTTGCTGCATGGTGCAGTCCAAAATGATGATGCCATGCATCAATTTCACACCCATGAAATCAGTTGTAAGCATTGATGTATTGCCTATATGAACAGGAATTAATCTTCTCTCTTCGCTCCTTTGTGCCATATGGGCTCAACTCCTCTTCATCTGACACCTACTTCCTCTCTTCATTCCTACCCAGCTCTCCTCTCTTGCCCTGACACCTACTTCCTCTCTTCACTCCTACCTACTTTCTTCCTTCATTGATACCCCCTCCGTCCACACCACACCCACACCCTGCACAACTTCGCACACACTAGCAGTGACCACTTCCCAGCACCCACACCATCATCCATACACCCACACATCAAAGTCACCAGCCCCTACTCATATGCACACACACACGCACCATCGTTTTGGGATAACCAGTACTTTATCATCTCCCCTTCTTCCTAGATCCTCTGTCCAACTACCTTTTTCTAACCAGTCACTATGATTGACCTCTAAATCCACAATGTTTTTTTTTTATTTTCTCTCTCTCTGTTTATTTCCTCGAGTTCCTTTCTGTTGAAGAGTATAGGCTTGAAACATAAAAGACTTTCTCACCGTCCCAAGCGTCTTCCAGCATATTTTGACAAAAAATAAATTCTGAAAAAAAATTTGACAAAAACTTTTGGAAAAATTTTTCAGAATCATAATCTCCGTATTTTCCCGCATATTTTGAAAAAAAAAAAATTCTGAAAAAAGTTTAAAATGAAGAATTTAGGGGCGTAATTTCAAAATGCCGATTTTTGCCTTTTTTTTTTTTTGCAGATTCGTATTCTCCGTAGCCGAGAACGGGGGTTTGTGTAGAAAAAAAAAAATTAAATAAAAAAAAGAAGGGTGTTTTGGGGTGGGGTACAAAAGGAAGTCTTGTCAAATTCTTTTCCATAAATACTTATATACTCTGAATCCACAGCGTCTCAGCGTTATTTGTTGAAAATTTCGTCAAAAAGTATCCATTTTTCTGAAAGTTATGAGGCAACAAAGTCGATGGGGGTACACATCTGTCGTTATGCCGTCTTATTATTATTGCTATTACTGGTATTTCGCTTTTTGTTCAGAGACAAAGGTAAAATCTACACAAAGAACAAAAATGAACCTGTGTGGCTCAACAAATATAATTCTCCAACAAAGAAAATTAGCAAAAACACGACGGATACGGTTCTTTTTGTTATAGCATTACAGGGTACTCTTTTGAAAGTGTTTCTTCTACATTTTGTTTCAGTCCCTTTTCGAATAAATACTAACTGTTGTTTAGCCACCAAACGAAATGATACAAGTTTCGGTGAACTCATATATTCTAGGATCACCCCGCAATTGAAAAAAAATGTTGAGAGCAACAACAATCAAGGAAATACCTAGCTTAAAAAGGGGGGAAAAGTAAATATGCAACATACCTCCTCGTGTTAGCTCAAGTTCATATTCGGTCGCGAATCTCAATAACACCGGAAGTTTATTGCCTTATCTCCCTTTACGAAGATTGAAAGCTATAATACAGTGAACTATTATTATTTATTATAGCTTGCAAGGTATATTATTAACAACTACCACTCCTGGGCCACAGATGGGGAGATGGAATCGTTGATTGGATACGAACCAACTACACATACAACTGATTATATGATATAACAAATCCAGATAAAAATTATCCCCATTGGACACAGAATCTATGAATTAAGTTAAATGGGAAAGACGAGCTAAACAGTCTAGGGGAGGTCACTCTGAGGAAACTCGTGATAGCTTGTGGCGAAAGCAGTCCAACACAACTGTCTCTTCGTTTAGTCGAAGGGCTAGGTCTCGAAACATTAGATTCTTCTCTTTTCATTTGAATTGTCATATGTTCGTATTTTCTAGGACATCTGGATTCAGGTGTCAAAATTTGCGTTCGGGAAGAATGTCTAAAATCCTTTAAAAGTCTGGATTTTTATTAATACACTATTTAAAAAGATGTTTTCTTTTTATAGTTCCAAGAAAAAAAAAAAAAGAATTCCTTGAAAGGGTATGCAACATCAATTATAGACCACATATTGTTCAACCTGCCCACCACCATTATTATTCTCGATACCTAGGGAAAAGGAACTCATATATGTAAATAGGCAATTAAAATAAACACACCACATTGTTCATTTACAAAATCAAAGTAAGTTATGTAAAAAAAATCATTTACATGGAAGCTGTGACGATTTATATGTACCCAATAAATGAGAGGAAGAAAAATATTAGTAATTGATACAGCCTTTATTTGTTCGTTACAATGTAAGATACAGCTTCTTCGAGTTGTTATACATAGGTTATTTGGCATTTTGTTATCCATTCTGTAGGTAGTCAAGTTCATCTTTTGTTGACTGCTAGGAAAACGGATAGGAGACAGAAAGAGTTAAGGAATCAGTGCTCCTTTAGCGTATTATCTACAAGGGAAATTACTCTCGGTTACTTTTTAGTTTATTTTGTGTTAGTGCTACTTTCCGTGTTATCTACGTGAGCAAATTTACTTTGGTGAGTGATTACGCGCTTATTTGAATTATTATATGGTTTTCTTATAATTAAAATAGTAAGAATTTTGAAAAAATACATTTACAATGCTAGGTACAAAATAATTTAAAAAGTAACCTAAAGTAATCTCCCTTGTAGATCAAATGCCAAAAGAGCACCTACCTATCTGTGTTAACCAGTACAGACGATGAAAGTTGTGTAGTCGGGCAATGACAAGCCATACGTGAAGTGCTCCTTTTGGCCAGGGGCTAAGAGAAAGAGATGAGATCGAATTTGGGTTCTATATTTATATTTATTCTAACTAAATTAGGTCAGGCTAAACAAGGAATTTTCTGCCACTTATCAGCCCTGATCTAAATTTGACTTGAAATGCTCAGTTAAAGAATAGAACTGATCTGTATGTGACAGTTGACTCTCATAAATTTTTAAGTGCGCACTTATAATCTCGTAGAATAATCTAGGCTAGGTTTTGAATCTTGGCTAAGAATCTAGGAAGTTATTCATAACAGAAGGTAATCGTTCTCACAGTGACAATGCTCTTCTCAATATGTGTGATGTACCAGCTAAAACAACCTTTGCATTTCTTGCAGGGATGGTAAACCAGGGATCATGCTTAAATAATTTTCAGTTCCTTTTTTGATCATTCCTAGAGCTACTACAATTACTGGTGTTGTAATTGCCTTAAGATGCCAGATTTTTGTATTTCAATGAGAAAATCTTTCTATTTTCTGAGCTTGTCAAATTCTTTTGCAGAATTATCATGATCATAAGGGATACTCATGTCAATCAATGAACAGACTTTATTATTTTGGTCTTTTACAACAATATCCAGTTTATTAGCTTTGATAGTTCTGTCTGTATGTACTGGAAAGACCCAACGAATCGTTACATTTTCTCCCTTATTATTATTATTATGTGTGTGTGTGTGTGATACAGTACATGATAGGATTAAAGCATGAAATCTGTTACATATTTCCTGTAGTTAATTCCTTAACTGAGATCTCATAATAGCACTGCTCATGTTAATGTAATTCATATAATGAACAGGCAGAAAAAAACCATTCCCTGTCTCTACATCTGTAACTGTGTGTTTAATAGGATATTGATACTAAAATGTACAAATATATATGTTGGCAGAAAATGCAAAGGAAATAAGTTATACAATTACATGTGTTGAAATATACAGTAAGTTTTCCAATGTATTTTTTTTGCAGCATATACTAGGTATGCAATCTATTTCCCTGTCATGCAACAGTACAATATTTTCTGAAATATATACATATGATAAACTGAGGACTTTTACTGATTTATTTATTAATTTTAATGCCATTTTTGAGCACAAGATAGTTTACATTTATTAACTAAGTGAGAGAGTATTAGACAAATAAAGGATACG